>NC_142514.1:52819021-53124347 GCF_057876585.1 Rhinolophus sinicus
TTTTTCTAGAGGAACAAAATATTATACTGACAAAATGTCCAATAAGTGCTTTCCTAAAATGGACTTCCTGAAATGGTACTCAAAAGTTCACCATCATCAGATGGCCAGCAAAAAAGAGTGCCAGAGTAAGGCATGTAACCGCTTTAAAATGTGCAGTATCAAACAATCTATGTAATTAAAGCTATAAAGAAAGCCTCTGGAAATTAAATATGTGCCTGGGCAGGGATTATATATCCATAGTCTGGTTTAAAAATATAGGCCTACCATAGAATAAGAGAATGAAAAAAAGGAAAGAGGCATATATTTAGTGTCCAGAACACATCCTTTAAACCTAGAAGAAGCAAAAAGACTGTATGTCAAGTCACTCAAATATACTATTGTCCTAGTGCACTTGCCCTTATATAATAAAAATCTTTGTAGTCTCTGAGTTAGAAACTCAAGTCAAAGGGCACTGGACCAAACAAGAAAATAGAATTAGGCCAGGATAACAGAAGAAATCTGTTGGCGATTTGTAATCTCATGTCAGTTTTTGAAGATGGACAAACTTCTGACCTCTGCAACCTCTGGATAATTTCTGAATAAAGATGGACTTTGGTGAAAACTACTATATTCTCATATGCTTTTAAAGAAGGGACATTATACAGCCTACAATGATCTGTAATAAGAAAAACCATTGAGGAAACTTACTGATTCATTCTTTAATTTATATATTTTCTCCTTAGATTTAATTGTTTAATAAATTTAATCTTTATCACAAAGTTAAAATATGTATTTATAATTGAAACTGTGATTGAATTCAGGTTAACCTTTATGTAAGGAAATAAAGCTCAGTTAATACAATTATAGATTAACAATCTTTTCTAGATGTAAGCCATGTACCTAAATTAATACTTATTGTTAATTATTTGAAGGGTAAACTCAGAGATGATACAAATAACTTGCTTACTCAACATCCCTGTTAGGAATAAAACATGTATTCACTGGCACCACATTATCATATAATTTGTTATTAATTTTACTTAGAAATGCTGCAATGTCATTTTGAGTTCTACAGCATATTTCTATGCAACCAACACATGATTAATCTAAAAAGCATGAGGTAATAATGTAAAAGAGTAAAAATATACATTTTCCATTCTATTAGCATTATAATTGCATTTTTCTTGAAAAGTATTTGTGTTCAGGATAAATGTGCCCTTACATTTTAGTGTGCAAGAAAAATAATATAATTTGATGATTCTGTTTGTATTTAGAGACTGTAAGTTAGTTAGCATGATTTATGATCTACTATAAGTATGTCAAAGTATAAAGAATTGTGTACCATATTTTTTCAATTACTCTATATTTAAATAAAGTATTTCTAGAAGGCTGCTTCTTTTCATTGTGACTTGAATCAAAGGAAACTGAAGTTGGATTGAAACAGAGTATTGGAAAGCTGGAGGATTACTTTTAAAGAGTTACTATCCATATGTCAAAAAGTTCTGATATTTTAATGTATCCATCACAGGTTATCAAATATTTATTTTAATGTATCAATCATGGGTTCTCAAAGATTTATTGAAGGGGTGACTCAAAGGAAAATATAAAGTGAATCACAGACCAAAAAAAAATTATAATGTGGTGTTAATGGATAATTTTTGATCTTGGTAAGTGGGGATTCGTATGACTATAATAGCCATTACACTTAATGGAATCTAGGAACATAAATCCCTGGAGACAATGACAACACATCTTTCAACATTGTCAGTTACTTCTGAGTCATTTTGATATCTAAATATTGAACATTTCTAATCATAGTCCTTCAGTACAGCAGTTTCGATATAGCAGTTATGGAAACGCATACCTTGCACAGTGAGATGCACCTGCATTGTTCTCGGTGTATGTTGAGTCTGAACAGAACACGTGTATGGGCCATCATCTGTTACATCTACATTCTGTATCTGGAGGCTGTAGTCCCTTTTATTCAATGTTGAAATTGAAACGCGAGGATCCACTGACCACTTATCACCTCCCGCAAAAATAATACTTGACCGGTTCAGCCAGGCACCCTTTGAAGCTCCATCTTCCAAATAACACCTACAAATTACCAGAGACAGGACACCATTAATCAAAATGAAAATGAGAGACATTATCTTTGTTCTGACTGTATTTCCATATGCTGAATTATAGCACTTCATCAAATGGAAACATCAGACATAAACACAGGAAACATGAACAACATAGTACATCTTCCATTCCCAATACAAATGTGAAATAATACCTGCATACAGTTTTTCTTAAGTGTGTGTGTGTGTGCACTTTAATTCAAACCCAGTCAAAATCCTTTTCCATTCTGTAAAGATGACAAGTACATCTTGTCATCAAGTACATCTTTAAATACGGTTAAATTAGTTCAAATAATTTTAAACATTGAAACGCATTGCTTTCTTTGAAATTAGAAGAAGTAAGAAAGGTCTATGAGTCAGTCTGGTTCAACCTAACCGAATTCTGAATATAATGTACCAGATGCAGAAAGCATAGAATAGTATCATATATGTGTTTATTTTTTAAATTGCCTGCATTTGCAGAGTGGTAAGCTGGTACACTGAAACTGTAAATTGCATTTTACTGATAATATTGCTGTTGTAATTAAATGGAGCTATTTTAATATAATACTTCTAGTAGCAAATTCTCACTGCCTTTTCAATACACTGACCAACAGTTTTTCCAGGAAGCATTCATTTATCCAATAAACATTTATGAAGCTTCTATTTATAGATTCAAAAAGTATTGCCCTTGCTCTCCAAAACTTAGTCTAGTAAGGAAGACAACCAAACAATGCAGTTAATACTATACATTAAGAAAACTATTTGTATTAAATCAGGCTAAAGTTTCATGAGAGACAAAACAGGGTTATTTGACTCAGAAAGGGTGTTGAGGTATAGAAAAGGCTTTCTGAAATAGGAAATGCCTGAGATAAAGAGGTGAGGAGTGGAAGACATAACATTCTAGACAGAGTTGCTATATGTGAGCAACACCAGGGAAAGGTGAGAGAGAGAATCAGGCATTTCAAGGAAGTACAAAAAAGCACAGGGGAGGGATGAGACATGAAACTGGAAAGGTAAACTGGCGCCAGATGATGATGGCAATCGTGATGACAATTAGTAGAATTTAAGGTCAAATTTGAAGCCATTTATTCAAAGTTGTATTCTATAACGAGATTCAAAAATATATCTTTGGATCTAATAGAAGTCTGGCACATCAAAATTTAAACAGAAGGGCTGTGGTCATATGTCAGTGATTTTGCTGAGGCCTGGAATTCTGTTTCATCTTGGAAAAGTTCTGATACAAATTAAAGACTGGTTCTCTCAAATGAGTACAAAGCACAGCTACAGAATGAAAATACACATAGGCACATTGTACATGGAAATAGTTTGACAGCATTTCCACAGAACACCTTGGGGGATTGAACACAGTGTTTGAGATTGCTACAAAATTGCAAGCTGAATGCAACAGGGTAGGCTGCTGCCAACTGTATGAAACTAATCAGTGGGTGAAAAAATAAAAAACAAGGTACACTGCAGAATCTAATTTGCAGTCAGTTTCACCGTCAACAGAATCTAAACTAGTAGAAGTGATAAAGGTCATTGTTAATTGAAAAGCTTTTCCTGATATATTTAATGAAGAAAATAAAACCCACTTTAATGACAAAATTGAACAATTATAGTGTATTGTTATGCTTAATACTATGAAGAAAGAAGATAGAGGAGGCATACTGCCCATTTCTCAAGATCACATTTGTACTGGTAGAGGATAGAACACTGAAATACCACTAGTAGGACTGATAATTCCAATGTTTGTATTTACTATCTGGATTCATCAAGAGTTTATGGTGTGACCTCTGCATTCATGACCTTCACACATTATCCTATCTGGTGCTCATAACAACCCTGTGGGGGTATGGACTGCTCTGAAATCAGTAGAAAATTCATCACTAGAAAATAGCAGGAAGGTTTAGGTTATGTGACTTGCCCAAGCCACACTGTTAGTGAGTGGCAAAGTGGAATTTATAATCAAGTCTTATATTTCTACATTCAGTATCCTTTCTACCATAATGTAAATCAAAGACTTTGAAAACAGGTTTCAGAAATGGGAAGATGATTAGAATGTTGCAGAAATTACTGCAAGTAATTTCTTATTTACTGAATGTGACCAACTACTTAACCTGTCCTATTTTACAGAAAGCAGAAAATTAATTATTAATGGATATTTTACCATGAAAGTCTGATTTTGAACACTCTGTCTGCCATTTCCCTTTCCCTAGAGACAGCAGCAACTTTTCCTTTATTTGGGGGGTATTAGAGCACCATAGAGATTAACTAGCCTTAGACACTAGAGCTTTCATAGATCCAATTTGAGTTAGAATTCCTAATCTTATCATACGCACTGTTCCTCTGTTCTGCATGTCAAGGACCATCACAGGAGAATAAAGTTAACTTCTGCACTGTGAAAATGAAAAAAGCCCTTAATGTCTCCTTGGGTCAGATAAGGATATTTCATAATTGTTACTGGTCCCAAAGTTTTACAAGATATGCATGAAAAAGACCCTTGAATGAGACTCAGAAAAAAAAAAAAAATCACTGTTTTTCACTTTTTTGTTGTTTTTGTATTACTGTCTTGGATTGCTATAGAATTATTCTCAAATTACACTACTGAGTTAGCACTTAAATAACTCAAATTACCACATACGGAATTTTACAAATTGGGAATAGTAAGGCTGAAGCATGGCATTCTATTTCATAAGAATCTTAAGATACTTATATAGAATATAGGTAGTAGTAAGATCAATAATGAGGTGATTATATATTAAAAATATATACATATATATCAAATAGGCCAAACACACACATGTGATTCCTTGAGAATAAGCACTATGTTTTCCACCTCTCTAGCTCTACATTCACCCTATTTCGTCTTCCTTTACAATATAAAGAGAAGTATCTGATATGTGTATCTGTATTAAGAAGGAATCTAGGAAGAAGGAAGGTAATTAGGACACGGGAGCGGGGAGAGAAGAAGGATGGGACGTGCTGATAATTTAGTTTTGAACTCTTTGGGAACCAAAAACTTTCTTCTTGGTTTAAGAATTCTAATGCCTAAAAATATAAATCTCTTGTAATCCTGTCCCATATGGAATTTATAATTTAGCAAGGATGACAAAGTATATTCGTGAATAGCCATCGCACAGAACAGGATGTGAATGTAGAACAAATTATTGTTATATTTGGGTTATTGTAATTGCCAGAGATTCTCTAACCTCTGCCCTTGAAGCCTGTAGACAGGTCCATTCTCCCCATCAAAAACAGAATCCACATTTTAGAGTGTAACTCAGATCATTAACAACTCCAAGCCTTCCCATTTCACTCATAAGGAATACTCAATTCCCAATAGTGACCAATGGTCCTATGTAATCTGTCCCCTTGATGCTTTTCTGACTGGAATGGCTACCACTCCTTGCTTTGCTCTAGACAGGGGTCCTCTAGGTGAACTTCCAACACGCCATGCATGCTCTTGCCTCAGGAAGTTAGCATTTTATGTTACTTCCACTTGGAAATCTCTTCCATCAGCGTTCTGCATCATTAGTTCTCTATCTTCTGTTGGTCCTTTCACTGAATTATCTAATGTATTAAATAGCAAAAACTGTTCTTGACACTCCCCTTTGACATATTTCCTATTTACTTGATTGATTGTTTTCTTTCTCTCCCTGCTAAAAGTAAGATCCAGAGACTTTGTTTATTTGGTCATTTCTGTATATTCCAGAGGCCTACACATAATGGACAATAAATACAGATATTTGTTGAGTAGAGGAATGAAGGTAAACATTAAGATACTTTTAGAAAGGATAATAGGGTAAAGTACATCCAAAGTCCAAACTGCAATCTAGTTGGGAAAGCAATGTCATGTCTGCATTCATTCACGATAAAATATAATTAAATGCGAAAATCTGTGGCCTACACAAAAATTGCTGTAGGAGACATGGGATGGACTAAGTAAGCAATCTGAGTCAGTAGGTGTGGAAATGAGCTCAGTGAGCAGAGTAAAGTAGTAGGTGTGGGGCACGGGTGGGCTGGTCTCATAACTACTTTAAATAAGAAAGAACTACAACATTTAACTCTATACTTCAGGAACACTTAAAACCATTAACGAGTCTGCCTAGTATGTGCTAGGTACTTTGTTAGTCACCTTCCACTGACCCTCCTGTAAGGCTATGAGCCAGATCCTATTATCCTCATTTCACTGATGAAGAAATGAAGGCACTGCGAGACTGTATCTTGCATAAAGCCAGTCGGCCTGAACTCTTCGCCATGGTGATAGACTATGCTGTGCATTCTTAGTCAGACAGCAGGAAGGGGGAGGGGTTCCCCTGTTTAGGATGGGGGAATTCATGTGAGAGGCAGAGGTTGACAAAGTCAGTAAAGACAGTGAGGTCATTAATGGGGACAGGGAGAAGCAATGAATCTAGGGTCACAAACACAGATTCTTTTTTTCCACTCTCGACTTCAAAATGGAACACTTTTATAGCTAGTGAGCTCAAGATCCCTTTGAAGTACAGACAGTAAAATAATCTGAATAAAAATGTTCACTAATGAATAGATCTTAATTGAGTATGACATGGATTTTCTTGAAAGTGTTTTTTTTTTTCCTTTTTAATCTTCTAGATTACCTACTTTATAGGAAGATGAGTGAAGCAGTACCAAAAGTACACTGTTCAGCAGCTGTGTTCACACCATGACAAATGTCATGACAGACGCTTACGTTGTCAGTCAATCCTCTAAATATTTTGTATACATATTTCCAAACATCTGGTTGTTGGAAATGGATAGAAAATAGCCTGAATATTTCATGTGGTTTTACAGTTGTTAATTATATAAACCCAGGCATAAGATGGTTAATGCTTTTCTAATAAGAATTGCATTACTTCTGAACTCTTTTAAGGAGTTCCTTTATAAATTACATCACTACACATTAGTCAGGTCCCTATTTTGGGGGTAATGAGTCCTATTTGGTGAGCTGCTAGTTGATCAAACTGATGTTAGAATAATGCTAACTGACTCTGTCGGTGATACTGTCTCCTATGGTGATTAAATATGAAAGTTGGACATAAGAGAGTTTAGTGGAAATTAGCATATTTAGGTTATTTATTATTTTTTTAAAGTTTTATTAGGAAAAAAAAGCATATGCTTGCTGAGGAATGATTTTTTTTTTAACGTTTTTATATCTCTAATTCCCTATAAAACTTTCCAAAAACATAAGCCTTAGCTCTATTACCAGTATCTCACACAACAGGATTTATTTAGCTCTATGGAAAGATACCAGCTTTTCTTGATACATGTTAATTAATGAAAGTTCCTATTAAATATATTAATTGACAAAAGAAGAAAAGTGTAATTTCCCTTGGATTCAAAACCAAACCATCTGAAAATGATATTCCTATGAAGAAATTGATTAGTTACTTTTACAGCTGTCTTTTCTTTGTATCACAAAGTTCTAAATTTGACAGGAGAACTTTCAAAAGAATACAGAAAAATTTAAAAAATTCAGAACTCCGTACAACCTCCATGCTAATTCTGCATACAAAGAGAGTTTTGATATCCTGGCTTCCAGGCCAAAATGAAGTAAGGGAACTAAACCAGAGATTAAAGGAAACAGAATAAATTCTATCTCCTCTCCACTTGCATTTGTTTTGAAGGCTCTCTCTTCTTTATGTTTCATACCAGTTATTCAGTAGATAATACCATAGATATACACGATATAGCTATAGATATATAGATTCATGTACACATATGTCTACGTAAATTTTATATATAATATATATATTATTTGCCAGATAATATTATATATAATGTGATGGTTGATTTAATATTTTAAGTTATATTTGACTACCATTAGGGTAAAAACTACATTGGGGCAGAAACTATTCTTATCATCTTCCTGTTTTGAGAGGTGTAGGAGGTACATGACATTGTTAAGGGAAATCCACACAATCAACAATTTGTCCAAAGAGCCTCACTTATTTAGTAGAGTACTCATGCCTCATAGATAATTAAAATTATATTTTTAAAAAGATATCTATGTAAAAATGCACTTCTTCAGGTAACGGTTAAATACTGTTGTGTAAATAATAATATACTAACCAATATTATCTGCCAGATATTGTTGTTAAGTGCATCATATATATATATATATATATATATATATATATATATATATATATATATGAGAAATATATATATATATATATTTCTCATTCAATTTTCACAATAACTCTTTGAGATAGGTACTGTCAAGTACTATCATAATACCCATTGCACAAGAATAAAGTAAGGTACAAAGAGGTTCAGTAACTTACATGTTTAATTGCATTAGTACCTAGTAATATTAAGGACACATGTATATTTATTTTTAGAATGGGAATTATGCCATGTTGGGCATATTTTACTTCTCATGTAGTGTTATAAAATAAATTTAAAAATAACACTGATTTTTCCTTTTGTGAAAAAAGAAAGGCATTTCCTGTATATTTTATTGTAGTACTTCTTTACAATAATAAAGATATAATAAAAATATATTGGATAAGAGACTGAAAGTTATCAGCTACTATCTAATTATAAGACCACATTCTCCAATACATCAATATAATAATTTTAATATTAGAAATCAGAGAAAAAATATCCTGAAAACAATAAGGCTTTTTAAAAGTCTTTCTTGCTTTTTTCCCCCCTCACATAAAACTATACTTAATTCCTAAAACATGGGAACTTTAATGCGATCAAGTGATAGTATAAATTCATACCTTCTAAACTTATTTTCATCCACAATTTAAATTCTTTAAGTCCTTATTTTTTAAGATTTATAATATAACATTTTCAATGCCTAGAAAAAGCATTAAAATTTGTTTTTGGATTAATCACTAAATTTCAAACACAAATCATTTATTTTAACTTGTAATTAAACTGCGCTTTTCTATAATACCATAATTTGTTTTATCTTACTTTTTCCATTGATTCATTTAAGTCAAGCTTCCGTGTAAGCATAAATATCTCTTGTTTACAAAGGACAACACCAAGAAATTTTTACATTTAGGGTACTTCGATACATTACTTGTAAATCACTCAACATACAAATCAACATTTATTAAGTAAAATAAGCATAGATGGAGTGAAAGAGAGACTGTACTATATAACTAAAGAAAATAGGACAGGGTGAATGGCAAAATAACTTTATTTTGGGACTGTTACTGAAGTCTAATTATCATCATCTTGTCCTGAGAATAATAATAAATTCCATTTGCTTAAAGATGACTATGGGTTAAGAAGTATAGAAAATACTGTAATACATGATGTCATTTAACACTCACAGAAGCATTTTGAGAGGTAGGTAGGTCTCATCTTCCCATTAAGAATGGTGCATGCATGAATGCAGACTTAATGAATGAGGCAGAGAATGTAAAATGGAAGGTGTTACATATTTAAGAAGTTAGTTTAGCACGTGCTTTGTGCAAATGACTTTCATCATGCATCAAATAGGAAATTTCTTTGTCATTTCTACTTCTTCGTTTTTGAATTCAACTAAACCAGCTTGCTTTCTCCCACATGGACTTGAATGTGAGATATTTGGATCTGGAAGGGCTTCAAGATTTCTGTTAACTAGCAGGTGCTCTGAACCGCTGTGGGGAGACTTCTACATGCAGTGCTGTCTCCCCAGCAGATGCTTCCTGAAGAAGTTGGACTTTCACCTCAGGAGCTATAAAGGGAATGAATATTACATTCAAAATGCATGCAGGGGATGTTTAAAATAACCGCATCAAACAGGGAGAATGTAGTCAGGCCCAGAGAAGTGATTGAGCTAAAGCTCTAAGATCCAGGCAAACTCTCTATTCCATTCACTTTGGGACGGAGTCAGGTACAGACACCTCATTCTCAAAACAAGACAAAAAACAACATGGAATTCTGTACTAGAAACAGTTTAGCAACTCCACCTTCTTACATCAACCATCTTTGTGTGTAAGTCATTTAGAAAGTATACCATTTGCATATAAATACAGATGATAAAAAAAGAAACAAAACAACGGGATGTACAGAAAAGTTCTAAACTCATTTGTTTTGGGAAACTAATTAAGTATATGTTTCTTTACAACATCAGTGAATACAGACAATTATAAACCAAAATACCTATGAGAATTATTCTCTCTCTCACTCTCTCTATCTCCCTCTCTCCCTCTCTCCCTCTCTCCCTCTCTCCCTCTCTCCCTCTCTCCCTCTCTCTCTTCCTCCCTCTCACTCTCTCCATATGTTGATCTTTAAATTTTATGATGGTGACTGCTGGATTTTTCTTCTTTCATTTTTTTCCTAATAAAAAGTATTCTGAGCACAAATTTTATTTTATGAATAAAAATTGCCTACATAGCACAATTAATTAAAGCCAGACTTGCAATCAGTAACTAAAGTAGCCATTAATCCATATTTATCTGTCCTCTCATGAGAAAGTTGACTAAACTGTATTTCAGTATGAGCGATGCCTTAAAATATAAATTAGGGAATGTACCGCGGGGCGGGGGGAGGTGAATGAGGAGGGAGGACGTAGTGTGTTTTTTTGTTGTTGTTGTTGTTTGTTTCTTAAAATCTGCTCTCTTCAAAAACTTACACTGATTATATTTTCTGAAAGGATGTTAAAAGTTAAAAATAGTCTCAGGTTTAAGTCTTTCCTAGATCACATGGACAACTTGTCTTTGAGAGGGGATATAATGTAGTGAGTAATTATAGTTAATATTGGAGTTCAAATGTCAGCTTTCTTGTGTACTAATGCTGGCAACTTGATCAAGTTAATTTACCTTAGTTTTTACCTCTAAAATGAGATTGGTAAAATTATTGATCTGACAAGTTTGTTATGAGAATTAAATTCGTTGTTTAACATGTCCAGGATGGGCGGCAGTTATCCCGTAAGTGTGTAATTAAAGGTAACTATTATTAACCTACCTTCCTATGGTTAACTTTGTTTAAAAAACAAAACAAAACAAACTATCATCACCACCAATGACAACAAAAAGGGCTGTGCTATAAAATATAATTGGAAGAAGGAAAAAGAGGCCTCCATAGAGTTTTTGTTTATCTATATTGTCATAGCACAGAACTGTTCACAGAAATAACTGCAGTTAAATGAGTTACTCCTTAAAGTACTTCTCTTATTTTACCCTCCTTGAACTTCCAGAAAGGCTTTTTGTCCTTGAACTTCCAGAAAGGCTTTTTATTTCTTTGTACCTCCCTATTTTACAAGCAGAACATACAGAAAAAAGATAGCTTCAATATTATATTAAATATATATATATGCTTAATATATATATATATATATATATATATATATATAATATACGTATGTAATTTGTAAGTCATATGTGTCTAATCACTATGTTGTACACCTGAAACCAACATAATTTGTATGTCAACGATAATTAAATAAATAAAAACAAATTTAAAAAGTTTTCTAACTTAGTCTAACATAAATTATATTGCGATTCAAAAGAATATTAGAAACCAACTCCCTGGTTTACTAGCAATTTTTTCTGGCAAGTAACTCAATCTATATTAAGCTTTAGTTACTTACCGGTATTTGCAAAATGAAGATAGCACCACCTGTACTAAGTAACTTTTGGATATAAGATCAAATGACACTGTCATGGGAGATACATTTATAAAGTTATACAGCGAAATATAAGTGTAAATGTTTCATAATTACTATAAGGTTGTATGAGTTAACTTCCTAACTCGAGTCTCTATTTGGAGATTACAATAGCACAGTTATCTTCCCAAACTCAGTGATATGAAGTGAAAGGTTTCTAATTGTTGTCTTTTTGCTTTTATGGTCAAAAAATGATTTTCTACACTATGTAAACTCTTTTTCTTTCTTAAATTGCCACCTAAAATTTTTGTCATAACCTGTTTTCTTTGCAAAAGTTATAATATCTTATTACTATAAATATTGCTATGTAAAAATAAACCTGTTAATTCTCATTTTAAATGTGTCCAAAGAAATCTATATAGCATAGTGATTTAGGTGTATTTATCATCCACCTGAAAACATGAACAAGTTCTACTTTAAACGAAATGCTACATTGTCTACTTTTCTCCCGAAACCCCTGTTTTTATTCTACTTTTACCCTATAATTTGATTCTAATCTATTTTCTTTCTATTTTTTAAAGTCTTATTGAACCTTATCATCTCTGCAATAAAATTAAGTATATAAATTGGCTATAAAACTTTTCATGATCATAAGAATTTAAGTGGAAACAATATTCCAGATGAAGTTCTTTTTACAATTATTAATAGGGTACAATTGATCAAATTATATAAATCACACATTTTGATAAATATTTATTAATCATTCTTTAATTCATGTATTAGGTTGGTGCGAAAGTAATTGAGGTTTTTGCAATTATTTTTGACCTTTTAAACCGCAGTTACTTTTGCACCAACCTTATAGTTAATACTAGATGTCTTAATACTAGAGGTGTTTTTCCAGATACATGGACAAACATTCTTGTTCAAGTAAGCATGCTATTTGCTTACATGAAACAGGGCCCAGAATCAATTCTCCAAAACTTAGTTTACTTCAATCAGACTAAGTGAATGGAAGGAGTCCAGTTATAAAGTTGCCACTCAAATCTTTAACTCCATCAAAGTGATGTAAGTATAGTAATCTATCACCAAAAATTATTCCTCATGCTCTATCAGTTTATAATCTTATTGTATCTTCCTGTGGATATGATGAAAGCAAGTTGGAAACTGCCTACTCAAACATCAAAACCAATATTTTCAACCGTTTTGTTACTTGAAGGTTTTACATTTTGGGCCATGATGCATGATATGATTCTGCATGTTGCGGAGATTTTGTGAAAGATTATTGTGAGAGCAGGAGGTACAAACTGGAACCAATCCAACCACAGATCTACTCTCAGGCAGGTCACTTTTAGGAAAGAACACGTATGAAAATTTAAGACCAAGAAATTTTTTAAAAACTAACTGTTTCTGCATAGGTCTAACAAAGTCACCATATACGCTAAGGTATTTACACCAACCACAGTTTCAAATTTTTTGATACATGGAATGCTGAATTTTTTATCTTTTCCTACTATTCAGCTATTGAACTCCTTATTTAAAGCTATCAGCATATATCCCCCCCCCCCTTTTAACCTTCAGCTTCAATCTACTTGATTGAAAGCTGTACAGTAGGAAAAAAAGAAGATTGAATTTGTATGAGAATCATTGAAATATTTGCTTACAGATTAATTATAGTGACCCAAAGACATTCTTTATAAAGAACATGTACTTTTTAAAGGTAGTTGCCTAAAAAAGTATTTTCATGTCTATCTGTGTTAAGTTTATATTTAAAGTTACTGGAAATCTGTTAAAAACAAAACAAAACTTGGGTGACAGGCTGTATTGTAATTGTTCATGTATCAATAAATTAAAAATATCTTATCTCTTAAAACTAATAATAATGTCTTAATTTTGCTAAATCTCCTGAGCTTGATTATTCCTTTGTGTTAACTCAATATTTAAACACATTTGAAAACTTTAAGCTAATACCCATGTATTTTAAATGTTTGTTTTTAAACATATATAGGTAATCTCTTAAGTTTCTTTTCCTTTTGAGAAATCTAAAATATGCTTTTTTTTCTATGATCAACTCTTCTTGCTAAATCTTTGCTGCTTCAAGAGATATGTGTGCATTTCAAGAGGTGTTTATGTGTGTGTGTGTGTGACAGAGAAAGAGAGAGAGAGAGAGAGAGAGAGAGAGAGAGAGAGAGAGAGAGAGAGAGAGAGATCATTTGATGCAAAAATGGACAAGAAGTGTAAATTAATATTTATAATTACAAGAATATAAAGAATGGAAAACTTGAGTACGCAATCAACATTTAACTTATAGTAATTACATCTGAGCTCTTTCCTACAAAAATACCAGAACCTCCCCAAATAACAATGTATCTCTTGCTAGAGGATCCATCCAGCAGTAGTCTCTAGTGGACAGCTGGACCTGTCATATCTCAGTGCCTGGCTGGCTGAAGAAAGAGTGTGCCTCCAAGGGATGTAAAATTCCACTGTGATTTATGAAAAGCTGAAATTTCAGCCATGAATTTCTGGCTGGACCTCTGTTTACTAGATTGCTATCTATTTACCTATCTCCATGACTGAATTTTCAAGGTCAGAATTCTGTGATATTAGTCATTACTTCCTTGAGTTACTCTAAAGAGTTAACCTGAGGAGTAAAGAAGATAATCATCACTATAATGCTCTCTAAAAACAGGTGAACTAAAATCTGGGGAAATGTTGATACGGTTTCTCCAAGAATAAGTGTACCCTGAATTCAGAAAGACGTGGGTGAATCACAATTCTTCCTGACACTAGCCTTAGAAATTTGTGGACTATTTATTTTTTCTAAATCTTCATATTTAATTATTTAAAATGGGAATAATCATATGTCCTTGAAAGGGCTATTTTTAGGATTAACTGAAATGCCCCAGGTGACGCGACCTAAACACTGAACCTTAGCTATCATTGCTTTGGAAAGCAATTCTCCCTTTCATCTCTATTTCCTGCCCCTCATTTAATAAAGCTCTCCTAAAGCCTGCATTGCCCCCAGCACATCAGCCATCTTGCATCTTTACCCCACACTGTAAAATTGGCTATTTAATCATTTAGCAATCATGCTAAAATGTAAAGGACCCTAGTTGCTAACATTCATTGTGATGTTTAGTAACAAGTGCAGTGTCTGTCACATAGTTCTTAAAAAAAAATTATAAGCGTATGTGTGTGTGTGTGTGTGTGTGTGTGTGTGTGTGCACGCATTTTAAATACTATGAGAACTATAAATAAAGTACTGTGACAATTATGCATAAAATAAGTCACAAACTACTGGAAACAAGAGTCGGGCGGGGGGGAGCATAGGCAGGTTTAGCACAGAGGTAGCGCTGACATTCACTTTACTCCCATTGTACTTACATCTTTGCTCCTGGTCAGCCTTAACTGAAGCACGCACAAATCTCCTCTGGATTTCCTCCATGGTTCAAAAAAATGGAATATATCATTTGGAACAAATGGGTATACCCACTGTCTACACACAGTGTACCTGCTTATTCACTTTCCTATAAAAATAATTTAGTGATGTGAAAGCTTTGATGCACTGAAAGTAGCACAAATCACTATTTGTCTCAAAAAACAAATAGAAGCCATTCATAGTGGCATTCTCTTTCCTAAATTTCCAAAACACGGGAGGAAAACTCTGAGGCTGCTATAAATAGATAAAGAGTTGGGGAGGAAGAGTCATAAAGAAAATTTACTTGATACATGAAAATATGTATTGTTTAAATGTGATAAAACCATACTCATTTGGATTTGATTGGAACAATATGATATTTTTAGGTTTCGAAAATTTTATCTGATGATCTACAAACATTTCATGGTTAAATATTATCAATATGTATGTTGTTTAGTTCAGATTTCCTACTTTGTAACAGTAAGTCTTTCGTTTCTTAGCAAAAGATAATTTTGTCATTCACTGTCTTTAAATTTACCTCCATTTTCTTGCTGAAAACACTAGTAATGACTTTTGGCATAATTTGTAGTTAACGTAATACATATTTGGAGAACACAATTAAATATGATAAATGCATGATAGTAACAAATTAGAGAAGAAAAAGAGGAAGAATGGAAATTGAATGTTTTTTTAAGTAGAAATATAAAATGTAGTGCTCTTAATATTTTAAGCATTACATATAAGTTTTGTTTTGTTTTGTTGCTTTTTTTTTTTTTTTACTTGAAATATTTGCCTCCTGAAGACTGTTTTATTCTTAAGCTGGCTTCCTACATAAGGAACTCTGCAATTCTCTTCCTTAGCCATTAATCTCTCACATGAAGCTGTCAAAATCTTTTATGAAAATCAAAGTGTACTATATCCACTTTTCTTATCTTTCACAGTGTATCAGTTTCAAGCAGCCCAGAGTTAGTTAAGCAAAAACTGCCTTGTAAAAATCATGTTAGAAATACAGCCACGCTTTCCTCAGCTTTTATTCTGTGACCAATATTTTACAATTGTCTTTGCAATCAATACCGAACACATGGGGCTATTGTTTCCTGACTTGCTTGTCTCCTGAGCTCCTTAATTCATAACTCACTTCTGATTCAAAAGAACTTCATGGATGTCATACTATATATACAACATGCATCTTTTTTCTCTCTTTCTAATTGGCCTCTCTAATTATGAGCCCTTGAAAGAAGCTATCACATTTGTCTCTTTGGTTTCTCTAAAGCTTTAGTTTATCATATGTATGTTTTCAGGATTTCAAATCAATACTGTACAATTCTTTGACAGTCTACCTTATTTTTCATGTACATAGTACAAAAGAAGAAACAGATGAATTATAAAATAAATATAGGACTTTATGAAGAGCTAATAGACTTTAAAGTGGCATTTTATTGAGTTACAAGTAAATGAATGGATTCAATTTCCTTTGAAATACATAGTGGTCCAATAATTAAAGGAAATCATTTTTGGCAAAGTATACTTTTCATTTTGCCAAGTCCCAGATTGTCTTACAAGTAATGAGAAACATTTGTCTTTCATCTTTAGCAATGGCTGAAAGTCATCATTATCCTACAGATGCACAGTGACCTTGGTGAAATAAGTTGGTCGTCCCAATCAGATATTAATGGACAGGCAACTATAGTAGGCAAATCAGCAATAATAACACTAACTAAACTCCACTTTGTATTTAAACACAGGAAAAAAAAAGGTGAAACTGAAATATACCTGTCTCATCTCATTGAGAAATAATAATACTTCAAAATGAAGTCACGATTGTTATTTTGAGAGGGAGTCTGAGTCAATTCCTGTTTCAATTTTGTCAACAAATTTTCTTTTGAGTTTTGACTATGCAAACATACTAGAAAATTAAAAGACAAATAAAAAAAGATTTCCTTCTTTCAGTGAGCTTACAATCAAGAATGGAGGATACGTAAAATATTTATACCATGATGGACAGGATAGAAGTGCCATAAGAGACACAACTGTTCATAGAACTTCAAGAAGGTATAGAAACATATCTCTCTGCATTAGAAGAATTAGGAAAACTAGCTAGAAAAACAGGGAGGATGTGAGATGGCTTTTTATAGATAGAAATCTTTTAGAGAGTTAGAAAAGGGGTATGAATAAGAGCTGTCAACAGAACAGTTCTCAGCAGGAGAGAACAACAGAAACACAGGCAAAGAGGTACAAAATAGATAGTGAAGCTGTAGGGTAGCATGCAGTCTGATATGATTGAGTAGGCATGTATAAGAGAAGTAGGAAATAATCTGCAATCTGATATGATTGAGTAGGCATGTATAAGAGAAGTAGGGAATAAGGAAATTCATCTGTGGAGGTGAATAATAGATGAGTTCAAATGCCAAATTGTGAATTTTGGAACAACTTCAGTAGGCAATAAAGATGTTTTTGAGTAGATAGGGGACTTTCTTGAAAAAGTTTGGGAGGAGGGCTCTTTTGAGCCTATCCTATGAACTAAATCATAAGTGATTTCACATATGCTCTGTGATGTTGTTTTCATAATAACCCTCTGAAATATTATATATATTATTATCCCTTTTATATATTGAAAAAAAGACAAAACAGAAGCTCCAGAGCTATTAATAATTTTTCCAAGATAGCAGAATCAGAAAGCAGCAGTACTTTTAAATGCTCCCTTCATTTATTCATTAATTCATTCACTCAATCATTATTTTCACCAAGAAATTATTGAGCTCCCTGTTTGTTTTCAGAACTGCCCTATTATCTAGGGATGCTGAGCTGGAAATATATGGTCCCATAAATTCCAGGAATTCCAAGAACAGTACCGAGATATATGGGTAAACAGATCATAAAGACATACTGTGATGGTAGCATAATGTAGGTAGGTAAAAAGCCCAAAGAGAGGATGAAAAAGGGAAAGCATAAGTCCTCCATGTGTAGTCTAAGTTAAGGTGAGTGTTCGTAAAACAGGTAGAATATTCAATGAGAAACTATTATGTTACCCAGACGAGACTGGCTTTTCAAAAGAGAAAATTCAAAGGAGAAGATAGATAGGAGAGTCATGGTCAAGACCGAATTGTTGGTCTTGAAAGAAATGAGAGGTCTAGTACAAAATAAGTGTGAACAGATGACATTCTTTCCAATTGTTTGAATTTAGGTATCTGAAAAAATCCAAGTACTACTTAAATCTCGGGAAACTAGAAAGAAGATTTGGTTTGAGGGCAGAAATAATAATTACTTTCTTTTTAACATATTGCATTTGAGGCACAAGTAGCATCACCAAGAGGAGATAGTCCACAAGTGATTATAAATGCAATCATTAGTAAAGAGGCATATATGGAAATTATTCATGATGCTATGGGACTTTATGAATAAAAAGAAGTTTCGAGAACAAAAACGGAGATCTCACATATTTTGATATTGAAAATAGTTGGAAAAACACAATTGAACATGAAAACCAACAAAAGTTTTAACAAGAAGGAGTATCCTTACATGTCTAACACTACAGAGAACTCAAAAAGGGATTGAAAACATGTCATTAACTAGAAGATTATTTCTCAGTGACATAACTAAAAGCAATTTCAGTAGAATGATGATGTAAAGATGCAAGCATTTTAAGAGGTTTTATTGGAGATAAGGAAGATCAAAAGAAAAATATAATTTTATCAGTGCTCAGTTGTACTCTTTATAAGAACTAGATACATGTAAAATTGAAACTTCTGATACTTTACTAATCTTCCTCCCTTTCAATTCATTGCATTTTAATGTCTTCAAGTATTTTTCCTTTAGCTTTAATACTTATATACAGAAAACTTTAATTCGAGATAAAACTGATCAATTAGATGATCTTGTGCATCTCTGACTTGTAGCCTTTGAAGCTGTAAATCACAAACTTCCTAGTTTGTCCTTGTTGGACTGGCAAGTATCATTTAATTGCCAACAATTTTATTTTAAAAATGTATTCAAAGTCTGCCTTTAGCCAACTAACAATTTTCTACTAAAGTTTCTTTTAGAGTCTAATCAACATTTCTGTCCTCAAAATAATGTAATTACTGGATATTTTATTTCCATATTTCCATCTCATTTAACTTATTTGGATAATTTAAAATGTATGGATGGGACATCAACTGACACCATTTATCACGAACTTATGACCTTAGAAAAGAATAATGCCTAGAGTGTTTATTTCCTTTTCATCATTACATGTTCAAGTAGTATGTGTATGGAGGGGTATTTTTAATCCTTAAACATATTTCTTGTTGATATCAAAATTGGCTGTTTTATAACCAGCTATCCTGGGAATATTTGGAAAGCAAAGACAAACTAAGGAAGGGAGAAATTACTTTCTTTAAGGAAAAGGCCTTTCACTTAAATTGATTTACTGTATACTGATTATAATGAATCCAACTTCTTTATCATCCTGAGAGACCATGATGTACATTTCATAAATTCAGGCTGCAAAAAACTGAAAGAGAGTATTTTAAAGTTGGTTGGATATAGGCCTAAATAAAATTAAAGACTCAACAACAACAAAAAATTGTCTTGACCTAAACAATTACTGGGAACCTTCATGTAGATAGTAATCTCAGAGTTAATGAACATTATATTAAGGGAATTTTAAAATGAAGGAAGAGGAATAATCACTATCTTCAATGATCCATGCTTTTCTGACTTCCAAAAAGGAAATTGGAGGAATCAAGATATTTAAAACAAAAATCCATACAAGTACATTGCTGAAAATAAAAAATCCAAATGTATAATCACTCCTAATAAAAAGTATTGCAGTCTTGTGTCTGTCAACCACACACAGTAAAGAATCAAATGACAATTATTTCATAATTAGTGATATACTACACACTAATCAACTATGCAAAAGTACTTCATAAAATACTTTATAAAGGGTGAGACTTGGAAGGGAAGCAATGGAAGGAATAGGAAAAATAAATAAACAAACAAACAAACAAAAAACTAAGAGCAAAGATGTATCATTAGAGACCAAGGCAAAGATCATCCACGTCCTCATACTCCCAAATACTATGTATGAATGTGAAAGGTGGACAGTGAAGAAGGCTGATAGGAAAAGAAAAAGAAAAAATGATTAACTTGAAATATGATGTTGGAGGAGAGCTCTATGGACACCCAAGACCACGAGAAAAACAAACAAGTGGGTCTTGGAGCAAATTAAGTCTGAAACGTCTCTGAAGGAAAAAATGACAAAACTAAAGATGTCCTACTTCATGTACAACATGAAAAAGCAGGAGTCTTTGGAAAAAACAATGCTGGAAAAAATGGCAGGCAGCAAGAAAAGAGGAAGAGTATGAGATGGCTTGACTCCATAAAAGAAGCCATAGGCATGAGTAGACTCAAAGGCACTTAATTCACACACTTTATAAAGTTGCTGCTGTTGCTATATTGTACAGAAAAATAATATGAGTCTCAAGGATATGAATAGTATAAAGCCATAAACTACAAATGGAGCTGGGATTTGAACTCGAGGTCCAACTGAATCCAAATTCCTGGCCCTTTCTAAAATATTTTCCAAAATATCACAAAACTAAATTTTTCTTAGATATCTTTCCATTCACCCATATGCCTGTGAGCAACCCTTTTCATAGTAGTATTTTGCAGAGAATTATCTGAATGAATCCAGGAAATAAATCTGGTTTGGTAGGCCTTTACCAGATTTTGCGTGGGCCCAATGACAGTAACAGAACATAACAGCAAATAATACTGTGCACAAAGCAATTCTCTTAGGAGGTAATGGATAAATTCTCGAACGTTAATATTGTTCTTTTCCTAGTCTACATACATAAATAGCATTGAAATCAAGGTTGTGAGACCCTCTGAAAAGACTGATTACAAACTTCCTGAAGGTAGCCTTGAACAGAAAAGGTCAAGCGGGCCAGTCTGCAAAACAACAGGAGAAATAGTGGAATGTCTCTCTTCTCTTATATACTTATATTTTTATTAATTTCAACTTGTTTGTTGGCTCACTTGTTGGTACTCCAGGGACCATGAATAAAGGCATCCAGCTCCTTACTCTTCCTAGTGTGCCAGTATCAGCCATTTGTGACTTTCTCTAGGTCAGTTTTCTGCTTGAGTATTAAATGAAGACATTTTATTAGTTTTATTGTTTTTACTTTTGCATTTACTTTTCCCAAAAGAGTTTAGCATTGGGAGTTATTAGAGTGACGTTTGCTAAAATATCCAAAACTCAGTTGTAGGTCAGCTGTGGCACAGATCACGATACACATCTTTCATGTCAGTATCTTCCATGCTTTTGAGGCTGAGACCATGAAATTTAGTTTCCATGTAACTTTCAGCCTGTGCTGGATCAGTTAACTATGCTGTTGCGGGAAAGAATAGTCTTAAAAGCAATTCATGTGGAGATTTATGTTCACACATTGTCTACACAGAACATTTGTTCTGTTTTAAAAATGAAGATGTTCTGAAGACAGCATTAAAATGGATAAATTCAATTTCTTTTCATTTGACTTTACTAGTAAACCAGGTATAGCTCAAGAATATAAGTAAATATTTTAAGAAGGCAGAACAAATATTGAGTAGTTTGGGTGACCAAATAATGCTCCAACAAATTGATATATTTTTTCCTGATTTATTTCAACACTAAATATAGCTTCAATATGTAAACTTGATTATCAGTTGAGTTCAAAGATTCTCTTGTTGCCAAGAGATTCAGACCTAGTACAGTGTCTTCCTCTACCAACTGGTCACAACTTATTGATTGAATAAATTATTAATTGAATAAATCATCTTTCAGCATGATTATTAATAACACATTACAAATATATCACATCTATTTTTATTAAAGAGGATTTAAAAAAAAAAATCATCAACCCAAAGAATTAATGGTGAAGTAGCATCACTTTACAAAACTAAATTCTCACCTTTCAATTTGCTCTTTTAAATATGCTTATTGCTAAAGCTATAGGCAGTATGGGGGGCTTATTGCTAAAGCTGTAGGCAGTATGTAGGCAGAAAGGGGAACTCTTTCTATACATGATAAAAATAATGAGAAATAAGAAACCTGAGACTGTATTAGTAAAAACTTATTATTAATGTTAAAAAGAGAAACTCGTGGACACGGACAATAGTTTGGTGGTTGCCAGAGGGTAACGGGGGTGGGGGGTGGGGGGTGGGATATGAGGATGGGGGGGATCGAATATATGGTGATGGAAGGAGAACTGAATCTGGGTGAAGAACACACAATAGGATTTATAGATGATGTGATGCAGAATTGTACACCTGAAATCTATGTAATTTTACTGACAATTGTCACCGCAATAAATTTAATTAAAAAAAAAAAATTAGAAATGAAAATCAATGTTTTCAACACTGATGCTTTAAGAGTTATATAATGTTTGTGAAATTTTCATTCAACATATACCAGTGAAATGAGCAGGAAATACTCCTATTTTACTTCCTGTAAATTTCAATAGTCATGTAACTACACGTGGCCTAAATTCTAACTGCACAGACTGTGGGATTCTTGGTAACACAATCTAGTATTAAGGCCTCAACAATAGAATCTGGAGACCTGGACTCTTGTTTTTATTCTGCTAACAATTATCTGTTATTCAGGACTTAGTCTCTGTAGATTCAGGCTGCCTAGTTTGTGAAGTGAGACTATTATTTTCCAAAGTGGGTTCCATGGAACTACTTCTTTGCGATATTAACATGCATGTCTTCAAAATGTGGTGTTCATATAAATGAATTAAAATACTCACACTTCCTTGTTACAGGAATTCTCAGAGCATTTAGTATGTAGATGTCCATGAGGACTCCCCAGAAAAGAGGGAGACTACCTAGTTGTTCCAAACTGCTGTGTCTCTGAACACTCTGTGCAAGATTAGTCTTGAGAATTATTGTTTCCCAGAGGGAAAAAGGATAACAAAGTAAATGTCATGCTTATAGCCCAGTGCATCTCTCAATAAATTTAGCTGTATCCACTTTGGCTCACTTAGAGACCTGGGTCTATAGAAGAGAAGACTAAATGCCAATACCATACTACTAGGATGAAATTCAAGTTTAAATATGGTATCATTAGCTATTTGCTCTCTTTTGGTCATCTGAAGCTCTAAAATCCAATTTACAAGCTCCGAAGTTACATCAAACCAATTCTAGACAGAGAATTAGCTCACTCTTTATAAAGCTGAGTTGAACCAAAGAAGTGTAGAATTGGTATTTTTATAGATAAATATAAATCAGTATAATGATGCATGATCTGAAAATATAAACATTTTGAAGAATTATAGCAAGGGAATGGTTATGTTTCTGTAATTGAGAATAATAAAGCACATAATAATTACACAATTTTGCAAAACATTGTCTTGGTATACAACCAAAATATTACTCAATAATCACTCTTAAACAACAATCACATTAACGTGTCAAATTCATTTTGGAACCAATTCAACATATCTCTCCATCTCATTGGTATTCTAAAATTCTTTAACATAGACCAAATGTTCATGTGAATAAAAACTTATTGCTATTAAGTTTATATATAATTGCCAAGCAGAAGAGGAGACTCAGTGAAGAAGACGAAGGTTTCTCCTATCAGAGAATTCACAGAATAACATTACCACATTACCATTTTACTCTTTTTTATTTGACTAACTGTTCTAAAATTCTGCTTAGTGCAATTTTCTGCTAAATACCACCCAGTAATTCTTCATTGACCACAGAATCAAGACCAAAGGCATTATCCTAGAATCAAAGATACTTTATCATATAATCTCCACTTCCCAGCCATTTCTCTTACAACCTTTCAATATGACAAATGTGTTATAGGCAACTTGGTTCCTTTTTTCTTTCACAGATCATTTTATTACACTGAGCCATTAATGATAAATTTGTCGGAAATGTCCTCTACCACATTTTAGAACTTCACCCATCCTTTAATGTCCATTACAAATTTCCTCTAGGAAGTTCTCCTTTCTTATCATCCCACATGAATAATTTTCACTAACATGTGTGTAATTCGGGTAGGTCTTGAATTACCTTCTATAAAATTTTCCTACTTGCCCACATCTCCTGAGTATAGCCATAGTATTTTTATGACCAAAAAAAACAAAACAAAACAAAACAAACAAACAAACAAAAAAAAACAGTGAGATGGAATTTAATGCCTCTAACTTTCTCTTTCTACTACATTTGGCACCTTAGGGATGTCCCTTCCCATTGCATCTATATCTTCCAATTTTTCTAACCCTTTTCCCTAAAATAGGAGAGAAAAAATTTAAAAATGTATATTTATAGACATCAGTATATTAACCAGATATTTACATGTGTAAGCCTAACTGTGTCTTCCTAGAATAAACCAAATAAAGATTATGTAATAAAGGAGATGAACTAAAAGGAGATTTTCTTATAGTACAGGGAATCATACTCCCAAGACTCACTCTAAATATAATAGTGATTATTTTCAAAATTTTGACAAGTAGAGTTCATAATCTCAAAAATTGCAGGGGCACCAACTCAGGTAATATACCTCTCCTTTTAGTTCTAATCTATAGCTACAGGATCTAATTAATTTTTAAACCAAATATAATTTAAAAATAAATTTTAAAAAATTTAAAAGATCAGGTCTCTTGGTCTTAATGTTGTCATCTATATGAAACCTTCCTTAACTCTTCCCAGACAGGTTATATTAATCCTTTATTGATATTACCTCAGTTTTGTTGTTGTTGTTGTTTATACCATTACATTTTCTTTCATTATGTCAATGCAAAGGAAAAATGACAATTGATTTCCTCCCTTTGGGTAACCTAACTCACTTTCATTCTTCCATTATCACGTGTATAACATGATGATTCGCAAATCTATGTACCTAGGCAAGCTCTCTCCCTTGAATTCCACACCTTTGGAGTCAAACATCCACATCTCAAACCGAATTTGTTTAAAATTGAACTAGTGACTTTTCAATATCATATAACACTTCCTATTTTCACTATTTTTTAAACTGGTACCACTATCCAACCTGTTAAACAATACTTTCTTTTTTTTCCCGGGTACACACTGAAATAAATTACAAACTTTATTTTTTCTTAACTTCTTAAATATCTTTGTTTCCTAACATATCTCCTTCTTCAACAATATTACTTCCTGGTTGGATAATTATGTTAGGGAAGTTCTTTTACAAACATACGTAGCAAAGTGTTTCATTAACTTTATTTTATTTTTATTTTTATTACACTTATTGGGGTGACATTGGCTAGTTAAATTATATAGGCTTCACGTGTACATTTCTATAATAGATCAATTATATATCACATTGTGTGCTCACCACCCAAAGTCAATTCTCCTTCCATCACCATACATCTAACCCCCTTTACTCTCTTTTACCACCCCCCCCCCACCCTTCTTACCCTCTGGAACCACTAGACTGTTGACTGTCTATGAGTTTTTGTTTGTTTGTTTGTCTTGTTCATTTGTTGCTTTGAGTTTTATATGAGTGAAGTCATATGGTTCTCAATTTTTTCTGTCTGATTTATTTCGCTTAGCATGATAATCTCAAGATCCATCCACGTTGTAGCAAATGGCAGTATTTCATCTTTTCTTATGGCTGAGTAACATTCCATTGTATATATGTACCACCTCTTATTTATCTAATCATCTACTGAAGGACACTTTGTTTACTTACATGTCTTGGGCACTGTGAATAATGTTGCAATGAACATAGGGGGTACATATATCTTTACAGATAAATGTTTTCAGACTTTTGTGGTAGATACCCATAAGAGGGATTACTTGGTTGGATGGTAATTCTATTCTTAATTTTTTGAGCAATCTCCATATTGTTTTCCATAGTGGCTGTACGGATCTTCATTCCCACCAGCAGTCTATGAGGGTTCCTTTTTATCTCCAACATTTGTTATCACTTGTATTGTTGATAATAGCCATTCTGACAGGTGAGAGGTTGTATCTCATTGTAGTTTTGATTTGCATTTCCCTAATACCTAGTGAAGTTTAGCATCTTCTTATATATACATTGGACATTTGTATGTCTTCTTGGGAAAAATGTCTGTTCAGGTCCTCTATCCCATTTTTAATAAATTGTTTTTCATTGTTGTTGAGATTTATGAGTTCTTTATATATTTTGAATATTAGCCCTTATTGGAGGTGTCGTTTGCAAATATCTTCTCCCATTTGGTTAGTTGCCTCTGTGTTTTGTTGATAGTTTCTTTTGCTGTGCAGCTTTTTAGTTTGATATAGTCCCATTTATTTTTGCTTTTACTTCCCTTGACTTTGAGGTCAAATTCATAAAACTCTCGCTAAACCCAAGGTGCATAAGTTTAGTACCTATGCTTTCTTCTATGCAATTTATTGTTTCAGGTCTTATATTTAGATCTTTCACCCATTTTGAGTTAATTTTGGTGTATGGTCACAGAGAGCAGTCTAGTTTCATTTTTTACATGTGGCTTTCCAATTTTCCAAGCACCATTTATTGAAAAGGCTTTCTTTTTTTCATGTATGTTTTGGTTCCTTTGTTGAAAATTATATGTGATTTTTATTTCTGGATTCCCAATTTAGTTCCATTGATGTGTGTATCTGTCTTTCTGCCAATACCACACTGTTTAGGTCATTGCTGCTTTGTAATATAATTTGAAGTCAGGGAGTATGATACCACAGGCCTTCTTTTTTTTTTTCAGGATTGACTGTTGGGGGTCTTTTACGATTCCATACAAATCTGATGTTTTTTTGTTCTATTTCTTTATAAAATGCCATTGAGATATTGATGAGGATTGCATTAAATCTGTATATTGCTTTGGATAACATGGCCATTTACTTCTGTTGATTCATTCAATCCATGAACATGAAATATCTTTCCATATCTTTCTACATGCTTTAACTTCTTTAAATAATGTATAGGTCCTTCACATCCTTTGTTAAGGTCATTCCTAAGTATTTTATTATTTCTGTTGCAATTACAAAAGGAATTGTTTTGTTTGTTTCTTTTTTTTTTTTTTCTTTCTGAAATTTCATTGATAATATGTAAAAACGCAACGGGTTTTTGTACATTGATTTTGTATCTTGCAATTTTACTGTATTTATTTATTGTTTCTAAAGTTTATTTGTTGAGTCTTTAGGGTTTTCTATATAAAGAACCATGTCATTTGCAAAAACTGACAATTTCACTTCTTCATTCCCACTTTGGGTGCCTTTTATTTCTTTCCCTTGATTGATTGCTCTGGCAAGGACTTCCAACAGCGGTGATAGGGAGCATCCTTGTCATGTTCCTGATCTTAGAAAAAAGCTTTTAGTTTTTCTGCATTAAAGATGATATTAGCTGACCGTTCGTCATATATGGCCTTTATTATGTTGAGGAACTTTCTTTCTAAACCCATTTTATTGAGTGTTTTAATCATAAACACATGTTTTATCTTATCAAATGCCTTTTTCAACATCTACTGATATGATCATATGTCTTTTATCATTTATTTTGTTAATGTGATGTATCACATTGATTGATTTGCACATGTTGAACCATTCTTATATCCTTGGAATGAACCTCACTTGATTGTGATGTATCTTTTTAATGTATCATTGTCTCCTATTTGGTAATATTTTATTTACAATTTTTGCGTCTGTATTCATCAGAGATATTGGTGTGTAATTTTATTTCTTGTGTTATCCTTACCAGGTTTTGGTATGAGAACATTTGCCTCATAAAATCAGTTTGGAAGTATTGCCTCTTCTACAATTTTGTTTTTTGGAAGGCTTTGAGGACAGGTAGTAAATCATTTTTGAATGTTTGGTAAAGTACGATGGTATCTGGTCCTCGACTTGGCTTTTGGGTAGGTTTTGGATAATTGTTTCAATATCCTTACTGTTGATCAGTCTATTTAGATTTTCCAGTTCTTTGTGGTTCAGTCTGTGAAGGTTATGTATTGCTAAGAATTTGTCCATTTCTTCTAGGGTATTGAATTTGGTGGCATATAGTCTTTCATTGCATCCTTGTATGATCTTTTGTATTTCTGTGGTATCCACCATAACTTTTCCTCTTTCATTTTTTATTTTGTTTATTTGTGTCTTTTCTCTTTTTTCCATATTGAGTTTAACCAGGGGGTTGTCAATGTTATTAATATTTTCAAAGAACCAACTCTTTGTTGGGCTACTTTTTCCTTCTTTTTTTTTTTTAATTTCATTTATTTCTTCTCTAATTTTTATAATTTTCTTCCTTGTGTTGACTTCGGGCTCCATTTGTTTTTGTTTTTTCCCAAGTTATTTAAGATGTAATGTTAGGCTGTTTATGTGTGATTTTACTTCTTTCTTGAGATAGGCCTGTAATGATACAAATTACCTTCTTACTGGTATTTTGTAAAAAGCTTTGTGTGTTGTATTTTCATTCTCATTTGTTTCTATGTTTCTTTTGATCTCTCCCTTTATTTCTTTGTTGACCCAGTAATTCTTTAGTGGTATATTGTTTAATCTCCACATATGAGTGGTTTTTCCACTTTCTTTTTGCAGGTGATCTCCAATTTCAAAGCATTGTAGTTGGATAATATGTTTGGTATGATTTCGTCTTCTTAAAATTGTTAAGGTTAGTTTTGTGTTCCAAAATATGGTTTATTTTGAAAGTGTTTCATGTGCTCTAGAAAAGAATGTATCATCTGGTGCTCTAGAATAAAAGAATTTGCAAAAGGTTGATTATGTCTATTTAGTTTAATGTGACATTTAAGGCTAATATTTCTGTATTATTTTCTGTTTGGATGATCAATCCATAGTTGTCAATGTGGTATTTAGGTCCCCTACTATAGCTGTGTTTTTGTCAATCTCTCCCTTTAGTTCTGTTAGTAGTTGCATTATATATTTTGGTGCCGTTTGATAGAGACCATATATATTGGTAAGTGTTATATCTGCTTGATGTACTGTCCCCTGCATCATTATGAAATGTCTGTTTTTGTCTCTTGTTACCTTTTTTATCTTGAAGTCTATTTCATCAGATATAAGTATTGCTACACCAACTTTTTTTCAGGATCCCATTTGAGTATCATTTTAGTCCCTTTCAGTTTTGAGTCTATGTTTGTCCTTGTAGCTGAGATGTGTCTCTGGAAGGCAGCATATGGTTAGGTTTGTTTTTTGATCCAATCAGGTACTTTGCAAATTTTTAGTGGTGCATTCAAATCATTTACATATATGGTGGTTATTGATATATGAGGATTTCCTATTGCCATTTTCATCTTTATTTTTTCCTTTTTTTTTTCCTGCTAGCTAGGTGTTTCCATTGTTTCTTTGCCCTTGTGTTTCTGTTATTTCAGTTTGGTGGTATTCTATGAACTATTTCCTCTGTTTTCTTTTTTTTTTTATGTTATGTGTCTCATTTCTGGATTTCTTTGTGTGTATGGTTACCGTTAAGTTTATGTAAAATAAAGTTTCACGTATACATTAGTCCTTTTCTTCAGCTTGCATCTTATCTCCATTCCCCTTTGCAATTCAAACCTTCATCCATTCCGTTTTTATGTTTTTGTTGTCACAAATTATCCCTATTTAGGCTTTGAGTTCATTTCCTAATTGCAGTAGCATTTTCTTCTCCTATTTTTTTATGTTTTTACCTCCTTTAACCTTTATGTTATATTTAAGAGTATAGTGCCCTATTTTGACTAGAGGCTGCAATTTACTGCTTCTGTCTGTTAGTCATCTTAGTCATAGTTTTGTGTCTGTTTTCGTTTGTTCATTTTGTTTTGTTGCAGGTAGAAAAAAACAACAACAAAAAAACCCTTCAGTATTTCCTATAATGCAGGCCTTGTGGTGGGAAATTCCCTCAGTTTCTGTATGTCTGGAAATGTCTTTATTACTCCTTCATATCTCAAGGATAGCTTTGCTAGATACATTATTCTTGACAGGTAATTTCTCTCTTTGAATAGTTTGAATATTTTATCTCACTGCCTCCTGGCTTGTCGAGTTTCTGCTGAAAAACCTGATGATAATCTAATGGGCTTTACTTTATAAGTTACCATCTTGTTTTCCCTGGCTGACTTAAGAATTCTTTCTTTGTCATTAATTTTCGACAGTTTCAATATAATTTTCTTTGGAGAAGGCCTTTTTGGATTGAGGTCATAAGGTATTGTTTGCCTCTTGGATTTGAGGATCCAGCTCTTTCCACAGATTTGTAAAGTTCTCGCTCACTATTTGTTTGAATATACTCTCTGTTCCCTTCTCCCTCTCTTCTCCTGGTATGTGCATTATTCTTATATTGTTCTTCCTGATGGAGTCAGATAGTTCTTTCATTTCTTTTAACTCTCAAGTCTTTTTCTTCTTCCATGTGTGTCATTTTCAGATTTCTATTTATCTCCTATATCACTAATTCTTTCCTCCATCCGGTCAGCTCTATTTCATTTTCATCTATTTTATTGAGGTCTTCAGCTCCAGAATTTCTATCTGGTTCTTTTTAAAAGTTTCAATCTCTTTGGTAAAGTAATCATTTTGTTTGAATTCATAAACTGCCTGAGTTTTCTTGCATCTCATTGAGTTTTTGAGAACAGCAATTTTGAATTCTCCATCATTTAAGTTACATATTTCCATGTCTTTATTTCTGGAGATTTTTCATTTTCTTTCTGAACTGTCTTATTATCTTGATTTCTCATGGTATTTGATGGACTATTTCACTGCCTTGGCATTTATGGGAGTGACCTCTGCAGCAGGCTGATGAGAGATCTTTCTTTTGTCTTCCAGGAGGTGGCGCTGGAGCATTTTATTTTCTCCTACACCTCTCTAGCTGGCTTCTGCTGGGCAGTGGAGGATGCCTTGTATTCCCTGGGGAGGTGGGCATCTCCTCTGTGACTAGGTTGCCTTGGTCTCAGGGCATTAGCCCTGTGGTGGAATGTGGTAGATGATGGGGTTCTGAGCCCCTGAAATCCCAGGGCTGCACCTGCAGCCAGATGCAGTGCTGCACTCCCTACGCTGTCCCAGGTACCCTCACTGGAATCAGTCCCAAAGGGTAGAGGTGGGGTGGGCTGGGGAGGCCACTGTTGTGTCCCTGGCTTTGTTCTCCTCCCAGTAAGATGACTGCCAAATCTCAGCTGGCTCACCTGTTTATCTTCACCCTTGTCACTTGGATTAGCCACATTGTGAGTCTGTTGCACAGGAACTGTCTCTCCAGTTCTCAGGGCTGAAGAAATTCTGCTTTGTAACCCAACACTCACTGCTATAGTTTCTTTTGGGTCTCACTGCTAGCTTTAGGAGGGTGGGAAAGGCAACCAGCCTCCACAGCTTTGTTTTCTGCCTGGCAATGGCAGCTGCTATAACACAGTGGTCTCAGTTCTATATTCGTTTTTCGCCCTGAGCACTGGGTTCAGCCGTATTGTATACTGATCACTCAGGCAGGAGTGCCCTGCAGCCTGAATCCTCCCCTCTCCGGAGACCCCCAGTGAGCTCCAGGCTGAGTCCCGGACATCTGTCTCTGCTCTTCCTTCTTCCCTCCTCCTGTTCACCTCGATTCACTCAGCTTCAGCTGTTTTGATGTGCAGATCTCTCAGACATGTTTATATGTAGCTCAGGGAATCCTTTATTGAATTATAGCTGTTTAACTTGTAACTTCAACGGGAAAGATCAAGGGAACCCCACATGCAGCTATGCTTTTGACATCACTCATAAAGTACTTTAAATACTAATTCACTTTTCAGGTTGCCACCATACTTCTAAATCTCATACGTATTTCTTCACATCTAATTCTTATTTTAATTATTTTCATGACAAATGTTCTTTAAGTCTCTAATAGTTATTATTTTTGACTGACACTTTGTGAATTGAAAATCTTTACACATATGAAAACATTCTCCCTAATATGTTCCACAGACAATTTTGATAAATAAATAAGAACCCCAAACAAAGCATCATCAAAGATGAAAATTCAGTCTAGATTATATTACAGTATCTATCTTCTATACCAGTTGTGGCAAAAATTATACATCATAGAAATGATAACACCATAAATTCACATAGACCTCCCTCTATCACCTAACTCTCAAATTAATAGTTTTCATAGGTAGGCACTAAGTCAAGTACGTATTCACTCTGAAAGGTATCAAAAGATGACATTAGCCTTCATGTAATGTACCTTTTAGATGAACAAAATGGGGTTTAAAATATTTTTCAAACATACTCTATAGAGTATTTTTATGTTTACATAAATTTTGAAGCAATCTCATACACCCCTTTAAAATTAACTCGGTGACAATTACTGACCACCTCCCATGAAGAAGACATTATGCTTGCCCTATGAAACTTCTCTTGAACCTGGTTCTTGAATAAAAATGTTCTTTTAATTTCCTATTACAAACAATGTTACTAGTTCCTTTGTGCTTTGTTTTACATTCTATGGTCAAAGTTACAAAATGGCATTTGTTAATAGAGTAGGTCCTTTAAAGAAATGCTTATTGCCACACAAATTTGAATCTGATAAAAAGCAACCACATAAAATTTTACAAGGATTTTAGACTGACTAGAAAATTATCATAGCATAAAATCAAAATGTAAGTTTCCTTTATTTCCTACTAAAGTTGCATTTTTGATGGCCAGAGCAGACTCTCAAATTAATTATTTTACTGTTATTAGGATTCTATTTCTTGTACCCATCCTAAACTCTGTCCAGCATTCACATGAACATTAGTGGCTCATTAGGAGTCCCAGTGTTAATCCTCAGGGCTAAACATTTGTTCCATCATTAAGGTCTGCTTTTCCCAGACATAGAAATAAGCATAATCTAATTTTGGTTAATTTTATTTCTTAGGTCATAATAGTAAATTCAACTCATTCTGGAAACAACTTTTATAAAATTACCTTTTATTAAAATGAACTATATGTTTTTATCAAAATGCAAAAATGTCTCCATGGAGACAAAAATTCCTTAAATGCCAGAATACAAAATAAAGGTATGCTTGTTTTCCTTAGGTATCATTTTGTATAATATTAAATCCATGGCTTGTATAATTTGATGACTCCTAACTCTTCCATAAACACATTATAATCATGCCCATATATCAGACTTTTGTCGAAGGCACACAGGGGAGGGTTTTATCATATTCTTATTGCGCCTAAGCAATTCCCAAGTAATATTTTAGGCTCACTGAGAAGTATCACTCACTTATTGTTATAGACTGAATGTTTATGTCTCCCCAAAATTCATATATTGAAACTTAATTCCCATGTGATCGTATTAGAAGGTGGGGGCTTCGGGAGATGGGATTAGTGACCTTATAATAGAGGCTCTGAAGAATTTACTCACTCCTTCTGCCATGGGAGGACACAGCAAAAGGATGGCTACCTATGAACCAGGAAGTGGACCTTCTTCAGACAGGAAATATGCCAATGAGTTGATCTTGGACTTCCCAACCTCCAGCACTGTGAGAAGTAAATTGTTTTCTGGTTTGTTTGTTTGTTTCATAAGCAACCCAATCTATGGTATTTTTGTGTTAGCATCCCAAAGGAACTAAGACTCTATGTTGTCCACCAATTTGATTTGAACTTTAGTTATGGAGAAGAAGAAGGCTATGTGTAAATCCAGGAAGTGCCCATTATTTAGTACTTCTGTCCCAAAAGTTGGTGTCTGATAGCAAGTAAGGCATTTCCCCTTCACATCTTTCAAGATGGAATTCTGGAATCAACTCTAATACATGTTCTATTGAATATTATTTGTCCCTGGATTGAAAGCAGAGCCACAAAGTGAAATTCTACGTTTATAGATGACACTAACTTTGTTCACTATGTAAAATACCAAGTGGATAAGACTAAAAGAAGAGGCATTCTTGTGAGAAGTGACTTTGGTGTCAGTAGATGTTAGATCTAGGCCCTGGCACTGACACTTAACTATTTCTAGTCACTTAACCTCCCGGGACATCAGGTTTCTCAGCTGTAAAATCAAGATTTCAAATTCACTGATCACACAAGTGGTAGTGAGTATTAAATTAGATGATATTATAGGTGTAAAATCATTAAGCCTTGTGATTCACAATGGACAGAGTCATGGGAATCAAAAGGCCAGAGTTCAAATTCCAGGTTTGTCACTTATTAATTCTGTCTTCTTGGCCACTCACTTCATTTCTCAATCTTCCATTTTATACTTCTGCACAATTTTAAAATTAACATTGAACTTCGGAGCTGTTGTATGACCAAATGAAATGATGTTTATAAAAATACTTGGTACACTGTAAAGAACTTTGCAAATATATTATCCTCATAAGTATAATGTGGATAATAGCAAGGATTTAGAGTAAGATCTGGCTTAGAATTCCATTTTGCCACTTACTAGTTATATGAGTTGGGAAAGTATGAGGGTTTTTTTGTTTGTTTGTGTCTTTGTTTGTTTGTTTGTTTTTCACTTCTGAAATTGGGATAATAATGTTGACATCCATTTTTAAAAGAATTATGAAATTATCTTAAATTTGGCATCAATATCTAAATATGTTATTTTGTTAATATAACTCTTAAGAAATTCTTGGGAAAGCGGAAAGATGACAGAAAAACTCAACTGTTGGCAAGTATAAAGTTTCATGCATTCATAAAAAAAGAAAAGAAATCCAATGCAGTCTTAAAAAGTGATGAATACCAAAATGTCAGATAAGACAAAAGGAGAAGGATATATTATTACAACCTATTTCCTGAAGATAAACGTCCAATGTGCTCTTGTCAACACTAAAGGTCAATACATTCTTGAGCATCACTTAAAAGGTTATTGGAAACAAATCAGAAAACATGATTTTGTTTGGTTTTACTCAGATATGTCAGAAATGATGATAAAGGGAAGTGTATAATTATTGTGACAAAATCCCACAGCTTTTGCTTTTACATATTCTCCCTTTAAAAATGATTTCTTCTCTTATTAAACTACCATTTTACTTGCTCTCAAGTAAAATGAGCAGGAATGAACATTTACAAAGGAAATTAAACCCTCTTGATCTAGCATGGTCAGTGGTCAGATTGTATAAGTGGGGAATTAGCCTGCAATCATTGGTATAATGATATCACTTTATAATGAAAATCTGTCCTAGTCGGCTCTATTCTATATACTTAAAAATCCTTTAGAAATTAAGATGCCCCTATCTCTTAGATAATAATATGTTAAAGCATATCTCATTATTGCAATTACAAATGCTAATTTAAAAGAATAAAATATGTCTCCCATTGATTTCCCTCAAATAATACAGCATAAAAAATCTTGGGCCTTATTCCTTCTAAATGTCTATTTTTCTGTAAGTATACATTTTCTTCTTACTCTCATCTAAAAAAAAAATGAGTCACATTAATGACAGTTGTTCTTAACCCTGGATGGACATAAAAATTACCTTTGTAACATTTTAAACAAAAATATACTAGGCATTTGTTTCAAAAATAGTGACTGTCCGTGATTTTTCTAAAATTAGATAAAAATAGATACTTCCTATTCTAAAATCCCCAGTATCACTCCCCCAAGGAATTGTTAACTATTTCTTGAATATCCTTTCAGAAATTATATAAATGAGAATTTTTTCTACATCTATATCTCTTTAAATATTTTAGCATAAATAAGATTTCCCTATACCTAATATACTATGAATGGCTTACTTATATTTACTGTATATCTAAAATATATTTCTGTAATGCATACATGTGGATACATTTTCCTTCTAAGTGCTTGAAGATTTATCCATGAACTATTCACAAGAGAGGTCCTAGATGATTCATCAATCATAGTAAGAGGTGTACCAAAGAGAAAGCTGTCTACTAGCTCTGAGAGCTCTTGAACAATCATTCTGCTTTACATAGAGAATGCAGGGCACTGTCAACTTTCATGTCCTTTAGGTGGAGTTTGGTTAGTTATCTCCCAGAAAATGCTTTACTAATCAAGTGCTGCAATAAATAGACTTTGAAGGTTAACAATGCAGGCACAGCTAAAGCACAAATTCATAGAACTGGAATTGGTGGGTCATAGGCTATGTGAATCTACAATTTTGCAGAATTATCTTCTCAAATGTTGTGTTAGGTAGTACTCCCAACATCCCTCTGTTGGTGGGAATATTTTATATATTTTTGTGAATATTTATACTGAAAAAATATATATGTGCATGTATATATATACATATATATATATATATATAATATGACATATTATATATATGACATATTACATTATATGTATATATGACATATATACATATAGATGTGTGTGTATATGTATATATGCATATATATAGAGAGATCTATATACATATACTGGGGGTACCAAAAAATGTATACAAGTGGATACTTTGATCAACATTGATCAAGCAGTAGTTTGCCATTATCAAAATATCTGGAAGCTTATGGTAACCACTTTGAGCACCTCTTGTAATTGCAGAAGTCAAACGTGACTTGTATTCATCTTTTGTTATAGGTATATATTGAGTATTACAATTTTAATACAGTTTTCCTTTCTTAAAATTTGTATACATCTTTTAGTACCCCTCTCTCTCTCCCTCTCTCTCTCTCTCTCTCTCTCTCTCTCTCCCTCTCTCTCTCTACACACACACATATATATACATATATACATATATATATTTTAGTTTTCTCTCTATATATATCTATATCTATCTATCTATCTATCTATCTATCTATCTATCTATCTATCTATTTTATTCCTCTCTCTCTCTCTCTCTCTCTCTGTATGAGAGAGAGAGAGAGAGAGAGAGAGAGAGAGAGAGAGAGACAGACTATACTGCAAACCAACATAATTAGAACTTCTGTGACTGGGTATGAAGATTTATACAAGTCATCTCTTGGTATTCACAATGGATTGCTTCAGCGATATCAATATCCATGGATGCTCAACTCAAGTCCTTTATATGAAATGGTGTAGTGTTTGCATATAACCTATGTATATTCACCTGTATACTTTAAATCATCTCTACATTATTTATAATGCCTAATACAACGTAAATGCTATGTAAATAATTGTTCTACTGTATTGTTTAGGGAATAGTGACAAGAGAAAAAGTCTGTACATGTTTAGTACAGTCGCAAACATCGTAGGCCTAACTAATTAGTACATGTCAGCATAACATCTTTTTCCCCCTGAACATTTTCGATCCACAGTTGGTTGAATCTGTGATTTCAAAAATCTAAGAATTTTTCTTAAAAGCTCCCAAAGATAACACTACTGTTTAGTCACATTTAGTAATCACTTCCTCTTTTTTGAACTATAGTAGATTTGTTATGCAAACAATTACCTCTGGAAATTTAGCACCAGAATTTGTGATGCAGCAAATAAGAATTGAGGTCTGCAAAACAACATTTCATATATCTCTCTGGTGATTTATACAGCCATGTTGTTCAGGAATTACAGTTATACATGACATCAGACTCCATTCTCCAGTCACATGCATTGAACATCAACATGATGAGGAATGGTATTCTAACTTCTTTTCTCTTCAAAATGTACCTTGAATTCGAAGTTCAATTTGTACAAAGGTTACACCTAAAACGTTTTAAATAAAACCCATCACAGTGCCTTTACCAATTCCATCTAAATTCTCTTCACCTTTCTCATACTACTTATGGCAGACTGTATTTTCCCAAAGATGGCAACTGTAATATCTTGCACCCCACATATCCCTGATTAAATGATGGAGTCTAAGTCCCTTCTCTTAAATCTTGAGTAGCCTTAGTAATTAGCTCCTAACCAACAGACTCTGATGGAAATGATGAAGAAATTTAAGGTTAGATCAAAGAAAGCCATATGGATTCTACTCTGGTCTTTTGCAATGCTCATTTTCCAGATTATTTATCTTAGTATATTTTTTTTCTTGGAACCCGTTTGTCAGGGAAAGGCCATGCATAGATCACCTGGTAGAAGAGTCCTAGCTATGCCCAGCTTTTGATTCCTGCCAACAGAGGTGCCAGACATATGAATGAAGAGACCTCCACATAATTCCAGCCTCCAGTCATTTAAGTCATCCCTAGGACACAAACCAATCCCATGGTGCCCCGCCTGAATTCATGAGTCTCAGAATCTTTTGGCAAATTAAAACGGTTGCCACGTTAAGCCACTGTGTTTGGGGTGGTTTGTTATACAGTAATAGATACCTACATCACCAAAAGACTATTTTACATGTGTAAATGTTAGGAAAAATATTTACCCATTGTATTTACATGTAATCACATGAAAACAAAATAAAACATTCTCCAGAGTATGTTTAGTGGTTGGGAGTTTGTGAAAGAGGGTTTTACATTCAACTTGAAGAAACACTGGATGCAGTGGACCCTGTTAGGACACTATTGTCTACCCAATAGGCCTAGATGGTTATAAATAATTGGTCTAAATCAAGCGTGGCGATTCTATTCCCTTTGCTAGTTACTAGTTCAGCGGTGGGCTTGTATCCAAGTTCTGGTCAATGCAATCAGACTCAGACCCAATGGAGAGGTTCTGGGAAACATTTTCCTCCCTGATAAAACAATTCTGGGGATGCACAGAAAGTTATTTGCTGGTGTTCTGGTCACTGTACCCTGTGGTCAATGTGTGATCACTGCCTTAGTGCTTTTAAAATCTGCCATATGAAGACTTGATACTGGATGCTGGAAGCAGTGGTGGCTATCTTGTGATCAGACAGCTAGGACCAGGAGAATCATAGAAATTTTGAGCCAAAGCATCACTGATCCACAGAACAAAACCTAGAATCACGCATCTCTCATTTCAAACAAGACAATGCAAGTATGTATGTTTTAATCAACTTTAGTGAGGTTTTTCTGTTGCCTGCAGCTGAATGCATTGTAAATGCTACCTTGGGTTTACATGAAGTTACCCTTCACATATGGCCACTTAGGCAATTCTTCATAATCTATGATGGGGATGATATTGCTGGATTCGTGTAGCGTAATGGCCCTGTCAATATGCTGTCTAATTCTTCTGTGGGGTATCAAGTGTTTCAGGTTTTCCAAACTAATTTAATTGTAGAATTGCCCCAACCCTGACATTTTTCTTCTGGAGAGACATTGGAGTCTGAAACACATCTTTTAGTAAAGTGCTTTGGAGTCTCTTTCTTAACTTCTAAAGGGGTGTCTGATTTTCCGTAAGCTCATCCCACATGTAGGACCTCTGCTTTGAATGGAAGTGTGGTGAAGATCAGAGTGATGTGCTTTATTTACTTATTTATGGAAAAGGGCTAAAGAAAAACTAGGTAGTCCATCTACGCATTTTCTCTTGTAATTTGGATTTTGCATATCATTTACTATGTTAGAATGTAGTGGTTTATTTTTTATTAAAATATTAATCTTTCTGATAGAAGCTAATATAATAAATCAGAATTTAGAAAGTTAACATTTGGGAAATGAATACTGAACTCAGATCTAAATCATCTGGAAAACATTTTGGGAGGTTAATCTTTCTCTCCCTCTTACACATCAGGTTCATTTGATACCGATAATAAAAAAAATAAAACAAACAAACTAATTTTCATTTAGCACATTTACAGAGTAAGAGGTTCAAACTGTGTCAATGTTTTCCTGGGCTTGTGTAGTATGCCATGTCATTAAAATGGCCAACCTAGGAACCATTACATTATTGTATCTGTTGATTCATTCATTCATTGAATAACCATGTGCAAAACTGATGTAGAATGCTAATAACTATGCCATCAAAAGTGCAATAATTCCCCTCATTCATTCAACTAATATCTGCTATTAGTAATAATGTTGCAGATGCTAAATTTAAAACTATATCTGTTTTTAGTCAGTTTAAAAATAACTGCACCGCATGGTTCTTAGCACGTCATCAAATATAAATACCTCTCATGTCATCATAGCACAGCCAGCACTTCAAATGACAGCTAGTTAATCTGACAAACTTATTCACATTAAGGCTTTAACTATTAACTAATTAACACATGTCTATTGTTCCAAGCAACGATTTTCTTTAACTATGTGCATGGAATACAAATGTCTTAAATATTAAAATTCCATATACCATGGCAAAAACGTGGAATAAGCCCTAGTGTTACTTCAACCAAACTATGGCTGCTTATGCTGCCCACACATGTGAGCTGTATTCTTATTTTCCTACATGTATTGATGTCTATCCTTAAAAACCGGTTTTAAAATATGTCTTCTCCTTGGTTTTCCAAGTGTTTTTGCAAATGATAAAATACTAATGGTTACTAATTTAGAAAAAAGAAGCAAATAGCCTTTTAAAATGCGTACACTATCTCACGTACTGAGTTTTCAATGAAACAAAAGCATCGTTTGTAGTATGCTGGTAATCAACCATGCCTCAATCACATCAGCAGGCAAGTCAAAAATTCCTGCAGGTGATGACAGCCAATGCAGATGGTAACTTCTCCCCTCTGATTTTCTGCTCTGTGGCAGAGAAATAGATATTGAAGAAGTCAAAAAGCAACATACGGTTTGAGACCATAGAAAATGGTTGATCATGCCTAAAGGACAAGAAAATAATCAGCTTTTAAAATGCTTCATAATATTTAATATGCTCACAACTTGGAAGAAGGGGGCAAGTCAATTTTATTATAATTTTATATTCAGCAGACTAAATCTGGGCTTCGCCAGCTGGGTTGTTAATACAGGTCAAGGAATAATTAGCTGCATTTGTTTCAGTTTTAGAAAACCTAAATGAGCTCTGAGTATGTTCAAGGCTAAGGAAGAAACAAAGATTTCTCCACTGATGTAATAGGTTCTGACAAAAACATGAGAGCAGAGAGCAGAGGATTATTACACTAAGATGCACTTATGAAAAAATAATGAATGGAGAACTGATATTATACTTGCAAAATTCAAATACATGCCACAACTCTGTAATAAATGGATTGTGATGGAGGGAAAAGTCCATGCTGGGTGTTTCTACTCACAGTAAGCAGGCAGGGATAAAAAATAGGGCAATTGAAGCCAACCATCATCCAAAGGCACTAGTAATTCTTCTTCAGTGGTACGCCAAGAAAATGGGACATTTAAATTTTATATCACCACAGGCCTTTGTAGAGATGGAGACATTGTAAGCTTGAATTTTAAAGAAATATGATCCTATCCTACTGGACCTCGTTTGACAACATGGGTCAGTTGAATAGATGGAGATCATACATTATTATAATTTTTAAATGTCCAGGTTTATCTCAAAGCAAGTTCATCTGCCATCACAATTATACATGTAATAAATGAAGAATGTTTCCATGTAATCAAAACTCTGGCTTGGTAAATCCTAAAAGAGACAGGAAATTAAATTAAATTAAATTAAATAAACGGATCCAAGGGATAGTACTAGCCATTATTTCTTCTCCATTTACATGTTTTACTTCAAGATAATCCATAGGTACCACACTTGTTCATAAAATGGATGAAGCAAATATCTGATGGTACGGTATATTTTCTTAAAAAGCATACGAGTGGAGCAAACAGTAGCACAGCCTTATACCCAATGCTTATATGCAAAGCTCTTCATGTTACACGGTAACTTTGTTTTTTACGCATAGATTCATGTGCTGAAGTGGGAAACCATTTTGTAGTAACGTATGGTGATTAGTCACATAGAAGACTTGAAAAATAGCCAGACTACACCTCGCTATAACTATTGAGAACTGCATCCAGGAAGCCAAATGAATTTCTCAGACTGTCATGCTTTAAACAAATATGCTTTAAAGGATATCACTTTCACTCTTCAGCCTGCTAACAGATCACTTCAACTATCTGTTCTCTAACAACTCTGAAACTTTATCAACTTTCCCTTTAGAAATTCAATTTTTATAACTATAAGAAAATGTACAAGTTGTACGGGAAAGAGAAAACACGGAAGTGTAACTTAAACCTTCCATTTCAATCCTTCACTGCAGCAAAAACTTCTGAAAGGACTCATTTCTCAATCAGCGTAAGACACTAAGTACCCCAATGATATACATAATGGTGAATTTCAATGGGAAACAATAGATTCTGAATTTGATATGAAAAAATAAGTAATAAAAGGACTTCGGGGTATCAGATTTGTTGTGGTCAGTGAATGAGTTAAAGCCATAACACATTTCTTCTAAATATGTGCATTCATTTAATATTTATTGAGTACCTATTATAGATTGGTTTTAGACAATGGGTATACATTTTGTTTATGTGAACGGAACACATAAAAATCTTACAAAACTGACATTCAGTTCACAAATTTCTGATTTTCATTAGAGGGAGAATAATCACTACTGTCATTAACAATGCTATTAGGAATAGAGATCTACCAAATTTTGCACAGAAAAACATGTACAAAGGGAACTGTAAAATGAAGACTGAATGTTCTAAAGGTTTTGTTGCTGTTGTTGTTTTTCAGAAAGGCAAGTCACCCCTCTATAAATCTGATCTGTTATTTTCTAATTGGAAACATCTAGGTTGCATTATGCACGAAATTGGATGTTAGATCTATAGACACTCTACATGATAGCAAATTATTTTTTTATGGCAAGAAATAAATTGATCAGAGGACCTGTTTATGGGTGGTAATGTTTTTCCATGGAAAACTGCTTTCTGAACTGTATGTATCATGGAGTTTCACCATGATGCACTCTGCCATAGGGGAAGTGGCTTCCTGGTAAAATGTTTTGCATGAATTCTACATGACAGTTACCATGTAGGATAACTGTAGCTTAGATGTCACTCATCTAATAGTGCAGGTGGTATATATATACATCATCATGTTATAACAGCTGATATTCCTCACGTGAAAGAAAGCCTGCTATATAGCATCTCACTGATTCTGTTATCAGGTGGCTGGTGAACTTTGGAGGAAAAATATGGTTAAGTTTAGGTTATGTACAACTCCAAGACACAAGTAGGACCATGACCAAGCAACTAACTCAGTCACCTTTTCAGTCATGACTGTACTATCATGAAAATCATTACTTGCTTCCATACTTTTCTCATTGTATTTCAACACTTACCATTAAAGTGGGGGCAAATGGAATAAGACATATAAATATTCAATCTGAATTCTTAGAGCATGATTATGAAGTTCTAAACTCATTAAGAAAGAGCAGGAATAAATGACACTACAGACACATTGATAGTCAACTGCTTGTTGGAAGCCCAGATGCGTTTCCTTCTTGAGGAGCAGTGCACCAAAAATCAGCATAAGCTTTTTTGGAACAAATGAAGACTCTGAATCATAAATTGCTAGGCAGTTTTCTGTCTCTTCTTTATCCCATGCATAAAGATACTCTTCCTTCAATTTTTCATAAATTGCATTCATTTGTTTTTTTCAAAATACACTTAAGCGTCAGTCAGTATTCAAGATGCAGCTAAGAATATACAGTTGTAGGGCTTGTTCTCACAAACTCATAGACTATTAAAAAAGCAATCATAGCATGCTTAACAGGTTAAGATGAGTGCTGCTTAGATGGCTATGGGAGCCCACAGCAGATTCACTAAACCTACTTTAGCTTGTCAGAAGGGACCCATCAGTCGTGTCAAAGTGGTACTGGAAACGTAGGCAGAAGGAACAGGGTGGCAGAAATTGTTGTAGGTAGAGGGAACGAGACACAAAAAATCTTGAAGGCCAGGATAGGTGGGGCATAATGAGCATTGGGAGCGGAAGGGTAACATAAGCTGAAGAAGAAGGCAAAGGCCAGATTCTGGTGGACTCTAAATACTACTTCAAAGAATGTAGTTTTTATTCTAAAATTAATAGGAATGCAAAAACAAATATTTAAGCCAGCTCATGACATAGTTTGCGTTTTAGAAATATCACTCTAAATTTAAATGATGCTGTTCTGTGAATGTGACCTTAGGCATTCTTACATGGAAAAGAGAGAGACCATCTACCCAGAGGATTAGAATGGTTATTAAATAAAATCTGTACCAAGCACAACTCTGGAGAACAGACTCTGTGGAGTATATTTGTGTTTAAGTAAAGCCTCTAGTTCCACCATTAGAGTGGGATCAATAGTTTCCCACCGAAATTGAATTCCACTCAGAACTTCAGAATGTAACCTTATTTGGAAATAGACTCTTTGAAAATGTAATTACCTAAGAATCTAGAGATAAGATCCTATGGAACTTGGTGTGCTTTGGGGTTGGGAGGGCCGTATCTAGGAAAGAACACAGAGACACACAGGGGAGCACCTTTGAGGAAGAAGGCAGACGTTAGAGTTATGCCACCACATGCCCAGGAATGCCTAGAGCCACCAAAAGCTAGAAGAGGCAAGAAAGGGTTCTTTCCTAGAGCCTTCAGAGGGAGCGTGGCCCTGTCAGTACTTAGATTTTGGACTTCTAGTCTCTAGAACTCTGCTAGAATAATACATTTCTGTTTTATTTATTTATTTATTTTAAGAAACTCAGTTTGTGGTACTTTGTTATGTTAGCCCTGGGAGACAACTAGAACCATGCACTACACTACTGTCTCATTTCCTTCTTTGAAAAGCTGAGATATTAGTTCCTCATTTACAGGGTTGTTACATGAATTATGAGATTATACTTCTGGAATACTTACGACATTACTATGCTTGACGCAGACAGAATAATTAATGTTAGTTCTCATAACTATTATGAAAATACTAGGTAGATTAAAAAATAAAAAAATGTTTAAAATATTTACAATATTTTGACTTGTAAAGCATCCCATCCAAATTGATAATTACTTTGTAATTTTGTTCAATTACCTATGCCAATCTCCATGTATTTAATATTAAAATAGTTACTATTACTGTCAAATTACTCTATACATTTTTCAGTCTTTGATTACAACATGGTTGGGCATTTTTAAAGAAAAACTCAAACACTGTCTTCCAAGCTGCATATTTCATGTTTATCAGCCTATATTCAAATGCATTTAACACTAAGTCTGCTTCCTTCCCTGAATGCAGTTTTCCAGTCTTCATATAGGAGTCACATTGACCCAACATTCTTACTTTAAGACGGTACTCACATTTCACTGTAATTCTCTCAAGATTGTTTTAAGGGAAATAATAGAGTAAATGATAGAAATGAACTACCCATTGCAGTACAATTTATCATGGAGTGTTGCATACCATTATCTGAAAAACATGCAGTGTAGTAATCATTTGGAGTAGTGATAACATATAATTGTATGCTAGTCATAAATTATAGGTGAATGGCAGTTTCAGCTAATGAGTGCCAAATAGCAGTGCAGGCACTGTAGTGATTAGGGAAGATGTGGTTATGAATGCATTTATTACTGGTGTATCACAAAGCTTTTTAAATTAGAAATGGCAGTTATACTCATATAAATAGTATGCTGGAACACTTACACCTACAACATAAAATATCTAAAGATACAGATATTTACTATCCCTGACTCCCATGTGATGTGTGTGTGCGTGTGTGTGTGCGTGTGTGTGCGAGTGTGTGTGTGTGTGTGTGTGTGTGTGTTTGTGTGAGAGAGAGAGAGAGAGAGAGAGAGAGAGAGAGAGAGAGAGAGAGAGAGAGAGAGAGAGAGAGAAATGAAAAGCAGAAACTAACAACAAAATAAATCCCTCTTCTGGGTGGTGAACACATAATGCAATATATAAATGATGTATTTCAGAACTGTATACTTGAAATCTATGTGATTTTACTAGCCATTGTCATCCCAATGAATTTTAATTAAAATAAAAATAAATCCCTCTGCTTATATGCCCTTTACTCAAAAGTACTTTAGTCAGATTAAATTCATTTTATGTCACTTTAGGAAGAACTTAGGTATACCTAACATCAACTATATATTTTCTCTGCTTTAACATCTTAAATTTTATTTGTCTTGCTGATCTGATATGTGAGAAAGGTCAGTCTCCACTGGCTGGTAGTATTAGTATTTGTCTCCCTAGAGCAGATTTCAAAATCCTACAAAACAGCCACAGTTTTATTCCCTGCCCCATAGATACTATATATTCAGCTAGTCCCTATTTATGCTTGAGAGGCTATGAAATTTCTATCTGTTTTGATACAGCAGAACTCAAAGTTAATTTATGAGCTAGAACTGTATAGATGATTCCAGGAATCACATTTCTTCCCCAGTTGAATCTTCACTTTAAAATATACTGTATACTTTATAGTTGCCTTTTGGTTGGAAATAGAAACACAATAAACACATTTTTAAATTATAAGACTAAATAATAATGATTCTCCTGAAGTCTCATCTTAGAAGTATTATAAGATTCACTTGTAGAGGTGAATAAACAGATACATACACATTAAAATATATAGTAAAGAGAAAGTTTTTAAAATATAAATTATATGTTGTCTCAAATTACAAAATGAGAAAAAGCACAAAGTTAACATTTTAATTATCCTTATTATCCTACTTTTGCCCTATAGTTCTTACATTGTTTCTTATAAACTGCCTTTCTATTATATTTGTCTGAATATTAGTTATTATTTGGACAAAAAGAAATAGGTATGTCCCAAAATAAAAATGGCTTTTTTTTTCTGGGAAAATCTTCTATTTCTGAAAATTTACTTTAAAATTTCTTTTCAATAAATCAACTGTTGGCATAAAAACTATCACATTTTTAAGATTTTTTTCCCAAAAGTACTCTCTTAAAAATTCTTACGTTTAATTAAAATAAAATATAAGTGTATTCTCCTTTGGCAAATTTAATGTTTCCTTGTTCATAAATATAAAACAGTATTATAGTAGAACTTCTCATCTCCGGTCCTGCATGTAAGGAGCTTGGAAGTCACCACACTATTATAACAACATATTCATAATGGGAATGCCAAAGGAGAAGATAGAAAGGAACAGAGGAAATATTTGAAACAATAATGACTAAGAAGTTCCCCAAATTAATGTCAGACACCAAACTACAGTTCAGAGAACATCAAGTAGGATAACGCAAAAAGATAAAAGGAAAAATTTTCAAGAATAAAGGATGGCATTACATAATGACAAAGGGGTTAATTCTCCAGGAAGACATAATAATTCTTAATGTGTATGTGCCTAACAGAGTGACAAACTACATGCAGCAAAAACTGATAGAACTGCAAGGAGAAATAGATGAATCCACTATCATAGCTGGAGACTTCAATACACCTCTTTTAGAAATGGACAGATCCAGCAGGCAGAAAATCATTAAGGACATAGTTAAACTCAATAGCACCATCAATCATCTGGATATAATTGACATCCATAGACTACTTCATCCAACAACAAGCAGAATACACATTCTTCACATACTCACATGGAACACTCACCAAGATAGACCCCATTCTGAATTATAAAATACACCTTAACAATTAAAAAGAAATCTTACAATGTCTGCTCTCAGGCCACCATAGTATTAAACTAGAAACCAGTAACAGAAATATAAGTACAAAATTCTAAAATATACCAGGATTAAACAAAACACATCTAAGTAAGATATGCATCAAAGAAGAAATCAAAATAGAAACTTAAGAATACTTTTAACTAAATGAAAATAAAAACACAACTTATCAAAATCTGTGGTATGCAGCAAAAGTAGTGCTTAGAGAGAAATTTATAACCTTAAGCCATATATTAGAAAAGAAAAAAAAATAAATTAATAAGTTCCCATCTTAGGAAATTAGAAAAAAATAACAAGTTAAATCCAAAGAAAGCAGAAGAAACAATAAGAATTAAAGCAGAAATCATTGAAATTGAAAACAGAAAATCAATAGGGAAAATCAGTAAAACTAAAAGCTGGTTCTTCGAAAAGATCGATAAACTTTATGAGCCAGGTTAACTAAGAAAAAAAGAGAAAGAAAATAAATTACTAATATTAGAAATGAGAGAGGGTCCATCACTACAGAGCTATGAATATTAAAAGAATAATATTCGTGAAAGACTTCTATGAACAATTCCATGACTACAAATTTCACAACCTAGTTGAAATGGACCAATTACTTGAAAGACACAATCTGTCAAAACTCACAGAGAAATGAACAATATCAATAGGCCTACATCTATTAAAGTAAATGGATACATAATTAATAGTGTTCCAAAATAGAAAGCATTGGGCCCAGATGGATTCACTGGTGAATTCTAGAAAACATTTAAGAAAGAAATTATAGCAATTCTCTACATTCTCTTTGAGAAGATAGAAATAGATACTAGCCCCATTCAATGAAGCCAGTATTATTCTAACACTAAAAGCAAAGGCATCAGAAGAAAATAAAGCTACACAACAGTATCTCTTATGAACATGGATGCATAATTCCTCAACAAAATATCAACTAAGTGAATCTTACAATGTATAAAAAATAATTAATACACTGTGACCAAATGGGATTTATTCCAGTATACAAGGCTAGTTCAACATTTTAAAATAAGTTAATGTAATCTATCATATCAACAGGATAAGAAAGAAAAATCACATGATTATATAAAAAAAGTATTTGACTAAATGCAACACATATTTATGATAAAAACTTTCAGTAAAATAAGAATAGGGTGGAACTTCCTCAGCTAAATAATAATTACAAAAACCTAAGCCAACATCATACTAAATGGTGAGAAACTCAAAGATTTTCCACTACTATCAGGAACAAGGCAGGGCTGTCCCCTCTCACCACTGCTTTATCATATTTCACTAGAAGTCCTAGCTAATTCAATTAGACAAGAAAAGGAAATTATATATATATACACACTGCTGTCTTTGTTCTGGAGTGATATGATTTTCTAAAAAGAAATTCCAAAATAATTGATAAAAGAACTCCTGGAACTAATAAGGGATTATATCAAGGTTGTAAGATACAAGGTTAATATACAAAAGTCAATCACTTTTGCATATACCAGCAGTAAATAAGAGGAATTTGAAATTAAAAACACAATGTCAATGATATTAACACCTCAAAAAATGAAATACAAAATATCTGTAAACTCTTTATAAGCAAACTACAAAAACTCTGATGAAAGTAATATGAGAATCCAAAAAGGGGAGATATGTCCCATGTTTATGGATAGGGAGACTCAATATTGACTAAATGTCAGTTCTTCCCAATTTGATTTACAGATCAATGCAATCTCAATCAAAATCTCAGCAGGTTATTTTGTGTATATTGACAAATTCATTATAAAGTTTATAGGGCAAAGTAAAAGACCCTGAATGGCCAGCACAATATTGAGGAAAAGGACAAAATTGGTGGACTGATACTACCTGACTTCAAGACTTACTTTAAAACTATTATAATCAAGACCATGTGGTACTGGTGACATAGAGGCAAAGGCAATACAAAGGAGCAAAGGTAATCTCGTCAGCTAAAAAACAAGAGAGAAATGACCTAAACACAGATTTTACACCGTGACAAAAATTAAATATAAATGGACCATAGGACTAAATGTAAAATGCAAAACTATAAAACTCCTAGAAGATAACATAGAAGAAAACCTAGATGACCTTGGCTATGGTGGTTACTTTCTAGATAAGCAAAGGCATGATTTATGAAAGGAATAATTGATAACCTGGTTTTCACTAAAATTAAAAACTTCTGCTCTGCAAAAGGCAATGTCAAGCGAATGAGAATTAAAGCCATAGACTGTGAAAAAATATTTGCAAAAGATACATCAGATAAATGATTGTTATGCAAAACACAAAAAGAATTCTTAAAACTCCACAATAAGAAAACAAACAACCCCATTTTAAAAAATGAGCCAAAGACCTTAACAGATACCTAGTACATCAAAGAACATACACAGATGACAAACAGGTAGAGCCCGGAGGATTTTAAGGCAATCAAAATATTTTTAGACCATAACAATGAATGAACTCTAATGCAAACAATGGACTTTGGGTGATAATAATGTATCAGTGTAAGTTCATCAATTGTAACAACTGCATTATGCTGGTGAGGGGTGTTGATAATAGGGAACTATGTCTGGAGCAAGGAGTATACAGAAATCTCTGTACCCTCCTCTCAGTTTTTCTGGGAATCTATACCTGCTCAAAGAAAATAAATTATTTAAAAAAATAATAAAAAAATAACTTTTAAAAGTCAACAATGTTGTAGTACTTTAATTCATTTTTAAATATTTTCCTTTCTATAAACTGGTTAAAAATAATTTCCTTTATGATTTTATGTCTGTAGTCATTCTGTGGCACTCATCCTACTTTGCTTTACTGTGTCTATATTGATGCATCTTGTCTTTTATAAGTTCCTTGAGAGCAGGATCTATGTCTCATTTATCTTTGTATCATTCACCATTTTAATACAGTATCTTGAATAACAGATGCTTTATAAATATATATAAAACAAATCACTTAATATATATTTAACACCTAACAAAGAGCTTTGGCAAAATCCAACATTTTAAGAGGTAGAAACCTGTATCCTATTTGCACTGGTCAACTGACTGTGTTGATGATCTTAAAGTTTTAAATATCTGATCAATAAACGGATTTTTTAATTACAAAAATAAGTGTAAGAGAATACAAATATTTAAGTCATGCCAGTGGCATATATTCAAAATTAAGACCTAAGCTATTTTGAATGGGTCAATATAAATTGAAATATTAATAATAACACGTCTTAAGCATTGTAATATTGCTAGAAGTATACTTACTCACCACTTTTAGTGTCTAGACATGGTAACACGAACTTTACATTATTTTATCATGTTACCTACAATTTCATGAGACAGAAACTGGCAATGCCCAACTGCAGGCCTATTCTCATGTTATTTTTAGGAAAGAACATATATATATGAAAACTTAAGATCAAGAAATAGCTTGAAACTATATGCTCCTGCATAGCCCTTAGAACATTACTATGTACCCTAAGAGCATTTGTCACATATTTGAAACCTCAAACTACTGTCATTGTGCCTGGAATACTTTTGAAACTATTTACCTAATGCCACATAGGTGCTAAATCATGGATGCTATAATTCAAACCGAGGTCTATCCGACTCTGAAATTGATCTTTTTCAGTTCTGTTGCTTCCTATGGTTATATTGATTACATCCATTGGATTGTATACAAAAGGAAAGATTTTTTAAATTACCAAAACAAAATTGTCCTCACTCCTATCCCCAAATGTGTTCATATCATATTCCTGGAATCTGGTAATGTTACTTTATTTAAAAAAAAAAAAAATAAATAAATATATATATATATATATATATATATTTGCAGATATAATTAAGTTAAAGTGACAGGAAGAGATCACCCTGGGTTATCAAGGTGGGTCCCAAATCCAATGGTGAGTGTCAGTGTAAGAGACAAACGAGAGATTTGACAGAGAGAAGAGGAGGAGGCACGTGGTAATAGAGGCAGTAATTGGAGTAATGCTTCCACAAGCCAAAGAACAGTTGAGGTACCAAGAGCTGGGAGAGGCAAGGAACAAAATCTCCCAGAGGGCCTTTGAATGAAGCATGGTCCCTACCGCATCTTCATTGCAGACTTCTGGCCTCCTGGCTGTGAGCACATACATTTCTGCTGTTTTAAGCCACCAGGTGAAAATTAATACAGATTTTAAATTTAATCCAAACACCACTGGGATTTTTCATTTCTCATGCAGAACAGAAAGGACAAAATACATTATTTAAAATATTTATCTTTAAGTAATGTTTGAAAACTACTTGGGTAAAAAAAGAAAAAAAAAAGGTCATTATCTTGGTTTTTTCCCCCATTACTTAGTGAAATGAATATAACAGGAGATGATGAAATGCCAAATTTGGGCTAAAATATGAATGAAATAATTTTCATCTTTATTTGGAAGGATATGCACAGCGTAAGAACAGGGTATTAGAAACTAAAAGGATGCCCTGAAGAGACTGCCTATTGCTTCCTGCGCCTGCACTATCAACAGGGTGATTTCTTTTTCTCTCCTTTTCCCTTTCCTTTTCTTTTTTTCCTTCTTTCCTTTCACCACCCCCACCCTTTTTTCCCCTCTAATTTGGAGCACACTGTGAGCCCATCCCTATGCTCATGCTGTATTTCCCATCGGTTCATTGATTGTGCAAAATAAATTTTAACAGAGGAATTTAGTTTTTTTACAGAACACAGTCAAGGAAGTAGATTACTTAGCAAAACTGCCATCTCCACTCACCTGGAGCTCTTTATCTTCTCACTGCAGATACACCACTGCCTCAGTAATCCATGAACATGAACCTCGTGACCTCAGGATATTCAGGGCTATTGATTCCGACATGCTGATTTTCTCTATAAAATTGTTCACTATCTATTTTGATGTTAATAATGTCAGCCAAATTAGATTAGGCCCTGATTAATAATAGGTATTCTTATCTGAGTAAATGAAATGAATAAAATAATAATCTGCTTCTCTACTTTGAGGATATTAAATGAAGTTCTATAGAGTTTTTAAACTATATTATTACATTTTGGGTTTCTTTCTTTGAACTTTTTATAGGTGACTAAATTAAACTATTTTAACAGAATTATTCAATATAAAATATTCCTCAAATTATCATGTATAAAGTTATAACTAAACACACCACTTATGAGTTTTGAATTGAGCACTAATGAAATAATCATTAAAAATTAATGAAAGTAAAAATCATATCCCCTGATCTGTTAGCAATATCTTAAAATTGTTTAATGGCAAGATGTTTATGAACCTTATATAATTAATAATTCTTTTCATTTTAAAATCAGTCTGTTTTATATCTGATGATTTTTAATTATTTTTTCCAAATGTCTACATCTGAATTCAGTTACTCAACATCAGAGATTAGCATCTCTTGCTTATCCCGTAAATATGACAGAATAACACAGGTGATCTATCAAAAGGTGTATATCGTAACCATGATGTATATCTTAACCACCATCTTTTATTCAAGCCCCGGTGAAATTAATGGGATCTCTAGTTAGCTCAGAAATAACACTGCTAATAAGGCTGAGAATGAGTATTTTCCCCTGTTATGTCTTCACTAACGTACTTAAATGCTCAGTTTGGTGCTCACAGGGAAGTCTTCACATAGATAAGGGTCTGCGGTAAAGCCTAACTTTAGGAGACAACATATCAACTCTTTTTGTTTTTCCAGTCATCATTCTCAATTCCTGAAATAATTGTTTTCTACTATATACATGTTGAATCTCTTGTTGAACAGGCATACAAATTGCAAAGAGGATTTTATACTTTCCCTAAGAATCACATAAAGAATGATCGCAAAAGTATTCCCATGGCAAGGCAGAATATAGTCAACCTAATTTTAGAAGCAGGGGAGCAATGTAAGCATATTTTTTCAGGAGGTGTTGGGGTGTTGATAATGGCTATGTTTTTTCTGGAACATTTCTTCTCATTACTTTTGCCTCCTTATATTTGTTTTCCCATTCTTCATAGTCCTCTGAGAGTGTGTCTAATATACTAAGGCTATGTCTTACAACCTTAAAAGTATGCTGATTTAAAGAGGTACAGATAATTAAAATAAGAAGGATGTGGACTAGAGACGTATTAAGGAATCAACCTGAATCTCTGCCACTTCTGTCAACTGCCCTTTTGTCCTGTTGCTCATGCAAAATTTGGAATTCAGTAGAATTTTATAAGTGAGGTCTGACACTACTTCTACAGGAGCTCCTAAATCTATACACTGGACTCAACACAGTCATGATGTAATATTAGATCAGTATCAGAAATCTTAATTAAAACATATTCTATGCAGAAGAAAATATGCCTGACTCTGAATCTGATTACTGTACTGGGCTGAGTCCTAATTGAAAATCCCTATTAGGCATGTGATGGAAGACAAGTCCCTTCAGTTCTCTGTGGCTCAGTTTCTTCTCTATAAAATCAAGACTTTAGTTGAAATAAATAATCTCCAAGATCCTTCCCAGTTCAAAACTTTTAATCATTAGGTTTATTTTACCATATAGCCAAATTCACCTGATATTTGGAAAGAGAAAACTACATATTTCCAGTTTCTCCCAAGTGCTAGTGTGGTCATCATCCTGCACAAAGCTTGGCACACAATAGATATTCAATAAATATGTTCTTAACAAATTAAGTCCCTATTAGTGTTCCAGTCCTGGGCTCCATAACCACATTTACTCATTATGAAAACTAACGGCTTACACATAATACTCATGCATAAGCACAAAACCTAGGATGAATTAATATGAAACACCCCAAAGAAAAGTTTACATTTTCATATGTTTTGTTTTTGGTTTTTTCTTCACTTCAAGAACTCACTTTACCACAGCATAACTTTGAAACTGAGTTATGAGATTGCATCCAAATGTAGATCTTTGATGCAATGCAGATCCCATCAGCTTATGTAATATGTGCATGAACCAAAAGATGAAAGAGTAATGAGGCGGATGCCTTTGACAAGCGCTCTGAAATTTCAGTGCTATTGTTTTATTTTATGATTTACTAGAAGGATTCCTATGAATATGCAAACTTGGGATACACTGGATTCAGCCAGAGAGTTTCCATTTCATTTAATTTTAACACCTGATAAGTAAACCTGATTGAGGGAGACTGGCTGGGGACTATAAGACCTGGAAGGAATTTTTTGAGTGATCTCAACTCTAGACAATTATCTCAGTTTTTGGGAGTTAGTACAGTTTTTTAAAAAGTTATTTTTAAAACAAAATGCTTTCTGAGTTTGTAAGTAAAACAAAAAAATGTGTTGTGCACATTTATTTTTTACAATTTGCTGTTTGTCTTGCACTAAGGCTGTCTGAGCAGAAAATTTTCTTTCCAAACTCTTTAATCTCACTGTCTTTTAAATCAACAGATATGTTTTCAGTAAAATGTCAGCAAGAAAAAAAATACATACTTTTAGTATATTCTTCAATTGATTTAATTGCAGAGCTCACATAAATCATTTAAAAATAGTGAGTAAATATTTAATTCAGAGAGTTTTATTCCTTATCATCTACTTATTTCACATATTTTGAGATTTTTTTTAATTAGGCAAATTAAATCTGGAAAATTTATATAATGGCTATAGAATACTACACACTATGTAGTATAAAAGAAAAGAAAAACTAGAAAGTGTATGTTTCTTTCTGGATTTGAAATATTATAAAATATTAAAGATGTTATTTGCTATTGTTGAGACGCATTAGCTGCCTGACAGAAATCTAGGCACCTTCCAAATGGTCAAAGATTGTATCTCAAAATTAATTTTCTAACCACTTAAAAGACTCCATAAGACCTGAATCTAGATAACCTTTATTTTTTAGCTACCTCTACTTAATACTGAGGGTGCCAAAACAATGTATACACATTTTAAGAAAGGAAAAAACTGTATTATGATTGTAATACTTAATATCTACCGATAACAAAAGATGAAAACAATTCACGTGTATACATTTGTTTGGCACCCCCGGTATGTGTATATGTGTATGCATATGTACACACACACACACACACACACACACACACACACACACACACACAAACACGCACGTGTGCCCAAAGTCTGACAATTAAGTTTGCAAACTTGTTGCAACGATGTTGTTAATCTTTTTTTGATATCAAAGGGATGATTCATTATGAATTTGTACCAATTGGACAAACAGTTAACCAAGTTTACTATTTGGAAGTGCTGAAAAGGCTGCGTGAAAAAGTTAGACAACCTGAACTTTTGGCCAACATTTCACGGCTCTTGCATCATGACAATGCACCAGCTCACACAGCACTGTCTATAAGGGACTTTTTAGCCAATAAACAAATAACTGTATTGGAGCACCCTCCCTACTCACCTGATCTGGCCCCCAATGACTTCTTTTTTCACCCGAAAATAAAGGAAATATTTAAAGGAAGACATTTTGATGACATTCAGGACATCAAGGGTAATACGATGACAGCTCTGACGGCCATTCCAGAAAAAGTTTCAAAATTGCTTTGAAGGGCGGACTAGGTGCTGGTATCAGTGCGTAGCTTCCCAAAGGGAGTACTTCGAAGGTAACTGTAGTGATATTCAACATTGAGCACTTTTCTAGGATGAGTTTGCAAACTTAACTGTCAGACCGCGCACACCCACACGTGTGTGTGTGTGTGTGTATGTCTGTGTGAGACACCTATTAACTGCATACTTTTGCAGTCTTGTCATTATTTAAAAATTTATAAGTATGCTTTCCATTCTAAAAATCATAATGGACAAAATACTAGGGTAAATAGTGATCTGGTACGAGTTAATAAAAGGAATCTCCAACTAAAAGAATAAAGAGAAAAGGAAAAAAAAGAGAAAAGAAAGAAGATAGCACTATCCTTAAAAGATACAATTCAATATTTAATTTCACACTCTTCCAGAATAAGTATCTTTGCAAGAAGTGCCTCCTCACTTGCTGATGCTCTTGTTTCAAGATAGAACAGTTTTGAGGAATGAGTTACCAATAGCCTACTCCAGGTAAGCTGCTTCTACTAAATTTATTTGAGTAGTATTTCTCAAATTGCTATCCCTCCATTTTCAAAGGTGTGTTTAAGAGAGAATAAAGTCACTCTTATATGAGCTGTGCCATTTAAGAAAATATGAGCCTTTTCTTCCATAATCAAGTGTTTTTTGTTGTTGTTGTTTTGTTTTGTTTAATAATGGTGAGAGACATGCAGATTATACAGAACCCTGCCGATGAACTGTTGCTTGAAAAATATATGAGATTCAGCCATAATCATCACTTAGTTTAAATATGGAGAGTGTTTTCTCCTCTTTGAATAAGTAAGAGTTAAATATAAAAATTAAGTAACATGGACTTCTGTCTTGATATGTAAAAGAACTTTTCTTGTGCCATCATGCTAAAATTTATTTCTCCATTTCCTATGTTGATTTCTGAGGTTGCAATAATGTGTCCACGTTTCTCCTCTGGACTTTGTGACTTTCTGCAAGGAGCACTAAGGAAAAAACTGAATTATGGTCCAAAAATGGCTACATAACAGCTACCGAACCCAAACTCAAGAAACTATTTCTACAACTTATAAAACAGAGTTAATAATACTCTATCTGTAAAACATTCCAGATGTTATAAGAATACAATCCGATGACGAATACAAAAGCATTTTGAAATTTTCAGTTTTTCCAGATTGAATGTGCTTACATCTTCAATTGCTCCCAAACTAATGCTAAAATGTCAATAAAGAATAACCCATAAAGACACTGAGAATAAAAAAGTACACATGACAACAGATGAGGAGAAACTTTTTAGCTGATGGAAAGTTGGTGGATGACTGGTTACATACTTAGTAGAGATTCCTTGAAACAAAGTTCTTCTGAGAAGACGACCAAAAAGAAGCAAGCTGGTTTTAGCCACAGAACCTTAGAAACATTAGAAAACCAGAGGGACCAGCTCATTTACAAAGTGTGAGAGAGGGGTGGAGCTGAATAAAATAATACTAATACTAATACTAATACTAATACTAATACTAATACTAATACTAATACTAATACTAATAATTGGCTCACATTTGTTATGACTTAGACACTTCTCCAACTTGTGCAGTCAGAGAAATATACCAGAGACTCCAAGTCAGGGACACCATATTCCTGAGTGGGTAAAACAGCATGGCCAAGGCGGGGTTAAAAAACAAGTTTATCTTTGAACGTTGAAATGCACAGCTCCTTCCCCTGTACATTTATCTACCAGAAAATGGTGGACAGGTTCTCATTCCACCCCATGAAGAAGGTAGAACATTTTTTGCTTTAAAGAAAACTGTGTTACATCCCAACGACAGGACCAAGATTTTGATATTTGGACTTTCCCCAAAAATGAATGGGTTTTCTATACTTAATCCTTCACAGTGGATCCATCTAGTGCTATACACAGCTCTACCAGTCAGTCAGTTGCCTTACAGGACATTTGGTCCTGTCTAAGATGTCTACAGATACATTTGGTCAATGCCAAAAGATCCTTGAAATTTGGTCCGCCCAAAACATCCATAGAGATAGTCGGTCCATAGTTAGTATAAGTCCTGCTCTTTTGCAAAATTTGAAGCCTGACCCACCTGCTAAGTCCCATGTTCCATTACCAGATAGGCTACCAAGTCAGGAAAGGTTATTACTGGTAATACAGCCACAACACAAGTATAGCACCAAGAAAACAGGATTGTATTTTTTACGTATTAATCCTTACGTTTTACATAATAAAACAATAGTAGTAATAAACATTATGGGCTATTTGAACTCAGGGATGCCTTCTAAGTAAGCATCCATGTTTTGGACAGTACCAAACATCAAGGACCATTATTCATGGATCAAATATGCTCAGGGATGAAATGCCCACTGGAGGATACAAAGAGATCTTAAGCAATGCCAGCAGAAAACATGTCTCCTTCCAAGGAAGATTAGTTCAGTTTTATGAATGTGCAGCGTGGACAGTTTAGTTCCAGGACTTGGAAGAACTTGAATATCATTCACAGTGGTTGGTACTTGGAGAAGTATTTAATATGTGTACAGTGGATGGAAATAGAACGGGGTGGAAATGAGACTGTGAAAAGGGTATTTATGAAAGTATCAGGACAGACTAGTGGAGAAAAACAAAGAAGGATCACCTATTAGGTGAATGGCTCTACAAGGCTTAGTGGGAAATACAATGTGAGTGAGAGGGAGATGTCTCTATGAATCTAAAGTTTTGAATCTCAGGGTCTGAAGCATATAGCACTATCACAAGACTATGGTTTATGTCTGATGTTACGAGCATTCCCAGTCAGTAGAAAGTGAGATAAATCATCCGCTGAGATGTGAAAGAATTAAAGAAGACAGAGGCTTCATAGATCATAGTGGAAAAAAAAAATGAACCTTGCCCTTACCTTTATGTTCATGATGTGAACTGTTTAAGGATTTTAAATACATACCTAGAGTAGAACCATTCAGCTCTCACTGGAAATAATGAATCATGCATATTAGTTAGCATTGTATACATTGTGGAGGTAACAATAATGTTTAATGACTTTTGGTTTTCTTTCTCTCTAATGAGCAATGTCCCCCCAAAATGTGTTATGTTGTTACTATCTGGTTCTTTCCATTAATAGAAGAAAGGAGAATTTCAAGACATGTGAGTAAAAAAAAATACAATAGTGAATAAAAACCTAATTTCAAAAATGAATTCTCTTTCTTTATGCTTTGCAAATTCAAACTAAAGCCCACCTACAAATATGGGTTTGTTTTGAACTCTTAAACACTCACTTTCAATATTAAACCCATGTGCACTGATATGACTCTTTTTCTTCTAAGCAACTTTCAGCATATCACACACAAAACAATCTCTCATTAATCCTCAACAAATCCTGGTTTAATAGGGTACAATTCTTTTACCCTGATACTTGGCATAGCACAGAAAACACACCATCTTGGTGGTTTAGTACTGCCAACCTAGAATCCAGGCTTCTTTAAGTTTAGTTCAACTATCTCTTCATAAAAGAAACAAGTGATTTCAAAACGTGTGTCCTGTTTTCTAGTCGCTTTTCCAGTTTCATGAAGTTAACAACTGCATCCACTATTTCCTTCAAACAATTCCACAATGCTTATTTCATGGCAATGCATACAGCAGGGGTTCAATAAATGTTGACTGACTAACTTGGAGCAGGCTGCACAGTGTTTGGATACATTTAAAATGCCAAGTGGATTTAGATATTGAGATAGAGGGACTTACTGAATTAAACTGAGTTCAATCGGATAGTGCTTGCCTCAGTTAAGGAGGATATCAAGTGCAAATGAAGCCTAATTTACAAAAGTCTATTTCTAAAGAGAAAAATCCTTGAAGGGGGAAACACCCAAGATCAAGAAAATGGTGAACTTCCTTGTGTAAGTGCAGATGGAAAGAATATGTGCATTTTTCTTCACATATACACAGTTCACTGGAAATATTTATCCTCCAGGAGCTCACTTTGGTTCAGGTGATTTTGCATCATTGTTGTTCTTGTAATTTCTGGACAGAAAACACATCCTATACATGTGCTAGCTGGATTTGATAAGTTTAAAATAGTAAGTCTGAACTCTAGCTAATAGTTTAGTCATAGAGAAAACAGTATGAATCATACTCATTTGTTAATCATTAAGATCACTTTGCAATTGAAATTATTTTGCCTATTGTAGGCAATGTCTGAAAAAGTTAAGAAAAAGATACTGATCCAAAGTTAAACTTCAAATTATTCAAACTACTAATCATTATAAAACTGAATACATAAGTTAAATGTAGCCATTTCACTTACATACACTGATGAAGATATAAGTAATTCTACATAATGATATCTGGAAAATGAAATAATGGAAAACACATTTCTTGTTTCCCCCAAGAGAAAAATTAGATTAATATACTATTTTTTATATGGCAAAAACAAATAAAATGGGATTTTTTTTCAACTGATATAATTTACTCCTTTGGACCATGTAGCGGAGGAGGCACTTCCTGCATTTGCAGAGCAAAGTCTAGTTCACCACCTTCCAAAAATGTCTGCACCCTCATGGGGGACAGACGTCCATCAGTTTTTCTTTAAGTAAGTAGAATCAAATTAAATACCCTTACACTTAATGTCTCTACAACTGCTCTTCTAAGTCTTTAGAAGTTTGGACAGTTTTGTGGACAACTAGAGCCTCAGAAAGAAAAGATCTATAAAGAACAAATGACTGAGTCGCATCAATGGAGGTCAGACAAAGGGATATGTACATGTGCACGCGATGCACACATGTCCACAAACACGGAGCCAATTGTTTCCAATAATTAGGATTCATGCAGAGAGGCACAGAGGAGTAAACTCCGTTTTTATCTTTCGACCTATAACTTTAAAATGTACTGAACATATGTTTTCACCCCAAATAACCAGCTGTTCTTTAAATGACTGAGATTTAAAACCTTCATGAAATCCTGAGTCATAGAATCACAGTGTCAAAGGAATTCAATGCTTTCATTAATCCAACTATGATAAAATGTCTTTGAAACATTTTGTGTCACTGCATTCTATGATGTAAATCTAGCCCTGAATAAAAGCTTGGGGAAGTTAAAGCATGCCCTTTCAGGTATCTCCCTGCTACTTTTCGTTCTCTTCTTCCTCTCCCTTTCTTTCCTTTTCCCTGCCTCCGGCCCACCCACCTGATCCTAACCTGGTTCCATAACTTACTCATCACTTATTGTGATGACTAAGGGTTCTTCTGCTTAACAGAGCATTTATTCTGTTGAAATAATTTTTGACATCCTTTTTTTTTTTTTTTTTTTTTTTTCCCCCACTTGTAAAACTAGAATATGTCCATTATGGAAAATTTGGAAACTATAGAGAAAAATAATTAAATGAAAATTTGCATAACATTATCAGGCTCTGGAGTTAGACTAGAGCCTGAGTTCACAATCACAATAATTTGTGAAGTATCATATAAAGTGTTTGGAGTACTGTAACAATATGAAATTAAACTACTTGCCCAAGGTTATACCATAGATAAATTTCCAAACTGAGATTTTAGGAGGGCCACCTGACACGAGGGTCCACATAACCACATGTTGTATTTTACATGGTTTCTAGAGGAAACGGAAAAAACGTATTCATGTCCTAGGTTTTTCATGTAATAGCTTGAAACTGGATGGACAGATATATTAATTTACACATGTGTACAGTTTTATGGTTTCTAGAAATGGTAACCATAGAGTAATGCATAGAAAAGAAGCAAAAGTACTTTATCTATTTGAATCCATTAAGAATTTCATTTATTTTACATCAGTGGCTCCCCAGACTATCTGTAAAATTAGGGTATTTGATAGACTTGTTTATTCCCTCTTTAATTGGTAGACATCTTGCATTGCTTCACCATACTTGAAGTACATTATACTTGATGAAATCATTTTCTTCAACCACCAGGGTTTCTCATGTTTGAAATGAGGCTAACTTTGCTCATGAGAAGAAAATTGGAAAAGAGAGCACTTGAAATACATTAGCTGAAAAAAAAATACATAAGAAAATACTGTAAAAGGGAAAGGAAGGCAAAATCTTTAGTACACATGAAACTGAAAATGCTCATATATATTTATATTTATTTGTTCTCCAATCCCATCTGGAAAGACATAGCTAATTAAATTTGATTTCAGTGTGTGAGAATTCTATATATGGTAGAGTAATTGTTTTTCTCATCTCATAAAACAATTCTTAGCCACCAAAATCATTTAAACCTCGGAATCTGAGATATTTATCACTAGCTTGAGATTGGGCTCCAGGCCTTCATCACAGCTGGTCATTCATCTACCAGATATATTCCGCACAACAGTGCATTATGAGATTTTAAAGGAAACATTTGTCTTGGCTGAATGAATGTTTAAAAGTTTTATTTTCCAGTTTTTTGGACCCTACAACACGGTAACACTAAGATGCCCTGACACAACTGGCCTGACCTTAGGGTCTGGTCTTCTTCCTATGCCTCTTCCCTGTTTCCTTTTGCAACTTTCCTGCTTTCTCACTTGGTCCTGCTCACACACACCTCCACACCGCTTTTATTCTCTGCTCCAAGAACACATACCATGAAGGAATTTCAAATTCCAGAAACATTCAGAGCCTCATGATGCCGATCAAGGGAGTAAACAGTAGTCTAGGCGGATGACTGATGTTTCAAAGTAATTTCTAAGTGCCTGGTCTCCCGGGGCCACCTATTATATGACAGATCCTCCCTCGACATCATGACCTACCAGAGGTGGCTTCATTGGACTGGGTCAGATCTGCAGATTATTAGAGCCCACTCTCACCAGTGTCTTTGAAGTGTTGCTTTCTAGTCATTCCCCTGTCAGAGATTACTCAGTCCCTCTGTCCTTTGACGTTTCCCCAGTGCAAAGTTCTTGAGAGCAGAAAGGGAAGGATAATTTTGCAGCAGGGAATTGCAGAAACTAAAGATCGTTATAAGGATCTATGAAAGTCAAAACTTGTATCTTCTACCTTCATATTGATATTTTGAGGCAGAAACATTTAACTCAATGGTTCAGTGCTTTAAAAGCAGAATTCTGAGTGTTTTGTCACTAAAAGTCTTCCTGAAAGGGGCATTTCTTGGCTATCTTTAGCATCAAGCTGCTTAGAAAGCAACTACCTTGCTTTTTCAAGAGGACGGCCTCATCGGCCACACTGCAATTCCTAAAGAGTTAATGTCCAGTACTCCCCCAGACCTATTTAATCCTGTATGTCCTGTAACCTTCATTTACTGAATCCAGATAAAAGAAACAAGATGTAGGAATAGCAAGTGCTGAAAGAGCTCCTTGAGTGTTTAAATCAAGGCCTGGTGTCGGCTTCATGTCTGGCACACAGAAAAGAGATAAAGTGACAGGCAGGAGAGAGAGTGGGAAGCAACAGTTACCAGGGAGAAATACAAACCACTCATATTGTAGTGATCTATGGAAAGGGTAGGCGATCGGGGAGACAGTGCAGAAATGAGGCTAAATAATGTCAACCAAAGAGCACACTGCTGAGTAAAGAAAAAAAGGGCCAGAAACAGAATGCTGCCCACTGACCCTCTTACTCAGTACTGCTGGAACATGAGTGTACCGACTGGTGTTCAATGATCTAATTTATCTGACGGCACAGGATAGAGCACATTGGAGAAGATATCACAGAAGCACACTCCCCACCGCATTTCAGCTACCAAGAAGCAGTAGGAAAAGAACCACCCCCATCTGTGTCACAAAAAAGAAAATTGCATCTATTCATGGCCAGGGGAAAATCTCTGGAATAGTATTGTGAAGTGAAGAAATCAGGAGATTTTTTTTTTTTTTTATAAAATCTGCTTTATTAAAGCCATTTAGTTCTCAGTCTCAGTTTTTGTTTTTGTTTTCTACACAATTAACTCACTGCAAGGAGGTGGATGTGTGTAAAATAGCATTGCCGCATGGAATTTGAAAGAGTAGCCCTTCATAAAGGATGCTTTGGGGGCTATTATAAACCGCATTTGGAAATTCTTCTCCAGCTCTAAGTCTCTAATAAAAAAGATACTGTTTCTTGGTCCCTAAGATCACTCTAGGGCAGCAGATAAGCATGTAGAGAAAGGGCTGTGAGTACTGTGTCCCACCCGTGTCACGTTCATACCCAGAGGGGATCATGATGCTACTGACACACCATGGCAGTCACACCACACACAGTGTCTTTTTGGTCACTAAATTCCCAAAAAGAAAAGAGCCCTACCCACCAAACAGATTAATAAAGGCCAGAGAAGTAGAACAAAGGAAGGGGGGAAATAAGATGTGAGGGGGACAATATGAAGAGTCACAGAAGACAAAATAAGAGGGAAAAGAGAATTACAATTTTTTCAGGGGAGGCGAATATAAAATGGAAGGAAGTATAAAAATTAAAAAGGTTAAAATGAAAGGGGGAGCACAGTGTTGAGTTAAATATATGTATGGATGTTACAGTGGCATAAACACAAATAAAGTCTTTTATAAAGAACCAACCACCTGGCTAGAGAAATCACAAAGAATAAAAATCTGCTACGGTTTCATGGCTTAATAAAAAGTAAAATGGTTATGATAATATAGCTGAACATACATGATCTGGAATGCAAGGAAAATCCACGTATCCATGTCTCACTCCCAGATACTCAACGATACCTGAAATGACACCTGTCATTTCTTTGTGTTAAGCACTGCCTTCTTTGGAGGTTCTCTTGACTATTTCTGAGTCTTGTCACATATATCAAGGAACTAATAGTCCAGTGTGAGTTAATTTGGGAAACAGAAACAGAATATTGGAGTTGGGAATGCAAATGAGATAGAAGTGGCTAGCATAGCATTTAAAAAATGCTCTGTAAGGGAGTTGAAGTCCCTAAGATACACAGAACTGTGATTCTTTGCCCTGTGACGCTCACAGAGGTGTGATGGAACATGTGGGGTGGAAATTCATAATATCAAGGCATTGGGCTCTGTCATGCTGGGTGGAAAAAAAGCTTCATGTGCACTGGGGAAGATTTGGGGAGACACACAAGACGAAGAAGGCAAAAGAATGTTATTACGAAATTTGCTCATCTCAAGCATCCAAATTACTTTGTTTCTCTGGGACTACCAAGTGGCAGGAAGAGCAAACACCAAATGCCTGGGGGTGGGTGCTGGAAGAGAAGGGAGAGGAGAATGAAAAATGCGAAATGCTGAAGACCTCTTTGCATCTAAACAAATTTGCCCAGCTAATCCTGCAGGAGTGTACACAGAGGTGATATGAGTCCCAAAGTACATGTAAACCTAAACACATGTTTACCAGCTGTCCTCTCCCACAGATGTTCAATGAGAGCAAAATAAATTAGAACAACATTTTAAAAATGCTTCCAGTAGCTATTTGCCCAAGGAAAGACGACAAGTGGCTATTTCAAAAGTTGATGTACCAGGTCAGAATACTCAATATATGATAAAAATTAATGAGCCACTAAGTGATCCAGCTGCAAAGATGATCAATCCAGCAACTGCACTTTGTGTCGCCAAAGTAGAACAAATGAATGATGGCGCTTTATGGCATCAGCTTATATAATTGTAAATATTATTAATGATTTTGATCCATCTTTAAAAATGACCCACATCCATTAACAAAAAAAAAAAAAAAAAAAAAAAAAAAAAAAAAATCCTTCCAGCATGCTTGTTTTGTAAATTTTGGGACGATAAAGCCTATAGTTCTCCATAAATTGCACTAGTAAGCACATTACTGAAATCACGACTAATTATTTCTAACAAATTTAAAAACCAAAAGTCTCTACTTTTCTTTTATAAAATATAAAGTGGAATAAAGAAGGCACTGGAATAATTTTCTATCATAGTTTTCACATTTGTGACTCTTTCAACCAAAACTTGTCTGGATTTTCTCATTTATATACCATTGCAATTGTTGTTTCCCAATCACTCATCATATGTAAATCTTAATGTACTTCTAACTGTCCTGGCTGTTTTCTCTGAATCTTTTTGATGTCTAATATGTCTTCAAATGAAATAATCTAAGTTGGACCATGTACAATAAGGATGCATCATTTGATATGGAGTCATTATCTCAGATTACTATTAAGGTTTTCCTTTTCTTTGTGCACAAAGCACATTTGTTATTAACTATTGAAGAGCAATAGAAAGCTGTCTTCAGTATCTGCAGTACCACTTTCCTCACAGAATCCAAATGGTTGCCATATAATAGTTTCAATAGTTTTATCTGCAAAGAGCAGGTCAGATTGATAAATGTTGTTAATCTTACATAGAGAAGTTGAATTCCATCTGCACAGCCACCTGATTTCTCAGAATGTTGCAAGTTTGTGGAAACATCTCAATAATTTTTTGTTTTTTTTTCAATAACATTATTATTTAATACTGGTATACAAAACCACTGCTCTTTTTATGGTATATATACCTTCTTATTCAGATTTTTGTAACGGATAATTAAAACTGAGGGTTATATATTTTGATCTCATCCTCTCTTTACAATCAGCTTAACATCTAATGTTAATATCAATTATGGTGTGCGGGAAAAATTATGGGTCGTAGCCATAAAATGTAGGTCAAGAAATATATATTTTTTATTTGATTTACATAATTTGGAATAATGGTGTGGGTTCCGTCATTTATCACTGGCAAAATGATAATTTAGTGAAATTATAAAACATCTGTCTTTTAGAACACTCTGGCCTACGAAAGACATAGATTATATTAATAATTTTGAAATATGCATAGTATAAGTTATCTAATATCACCTCTAATATCTCTTAATTTTCATCAGAACACTTAACTAATGCCTGGACCTCTGTTCTTGTCACTTTGCATTTTGTTTCTGAGACAGCTCAACCCACAAACACATTAATAGAACTATTTCTTAAATAATAACTCTCACAATCTGTATCTCCAGGCCCATATGTATAATTAATGAGTAGAGGTTCACAGACAGCTCGCCTTCAATGTGTTCAAAATTGAACTATTTTTCCCTGTACCCGTCCTGCTTGTTTCCTTGTAATCCCTATCTTTGAAATTTTATCCTATAATCCAAGACAGAAAACTGAGTGCTATCGTAGGTATCTATATCTTTTTTATTCCCGGTCCTACCTCTTACAGTACATAAATTCTTTGGCTGAGGTGGTCATACATTTTGCCTAGCTATTTTCAATAACCTCCTAGTCGACTTCCTCACCTTCATTCTTCTCCCCCTTTAATCTGCTTTTTGGTCTTCTGACAGAGATAGCTCACAAGTGTCAAATTTCCCCTTCTTCATAGTCATTATTGTATAATGGATCTCCTCTTTTTAGAATCACGTATTTTAGCATCATATGTCCCCATCTCAGCTCTTGTCTTACTCTCTTCCCTTTCAGCCCCTCCCACCAATAACAAACACAGTCTTTGTTTAAGCCATAGAAAATACGTTAATTTTTTTATATGGGTCACATTTCATTCCTCTGAACCTTGGCTAATGCTATTCCTGGAACACTTTTACCTCTTCTTCACCTGATGAACATTAATTGGTCCACACAGCTTCTACACCTTAGCTGCCACTCCACTGAGAACACTTTCCTACCTTCTGCACTTTCGTAGAAATTTATGAACACTTTTATCAAAATACATTTCTTTACACTCTCTTTACTTACCTGTCTATTTATTAGACTATAAATTATTTGACAACCAGAACCAAATATTACCAAACTATATCTTAAACCTAACATATTATAGGTGTTCATGGGATATCAGTGAATGAATAAATGAGTATATGGCATTATTAATTATATAATATTGCAGTTTATCTATTACCAACATAGACGACATGGGCCATTTTTGAGGGATGCTATTAATATCATGAGTATTATTATTAGAGTTTTTGTATACACAGACAATTAAGTTCGTGAACTTATTGTAACGCTGTTACGAACCTCTTTGGATATCAGAGGGATTATTCATTATGAATTCATACCAACTGGACAAACAGTTAACCAAGTTTACTATTTGGAAGTGCTGAAACGGATGCATGAAAAAATTAGATGAAAACAACCTGAACTTTTACCAACAATTCATGGCTCTTACATCATGACAATGCACCAGCTCACATGGCGCTGTCTGTGAGAGAGTTTTTAGCCAGTAAACAAATAACTGTATTGGAACACCCTCCCTATTCACCTTATCTGGCCCCCTATGACTTCTTTCTTTACCCGAAGATAAAGGAAATGTTGAAAGGAAGACATTTTGATGACACTCAGGACATCAAGGGTAATACAGCAACAGCTCTGATGGCCATTCCAGAAAAAGAGTTCCAAAATTGCTTTGAAGGGTGGACTAGGTGCTGGCATCGGTGCAAAAGCTTCCCAAGGGGTGTACTTCAAAGGTGACCCTAGTGATGTTCAGCAATGAGGTATGTAGCACTTTCTCTAGGATGAGTTCATGCTCTTAATTGTCATTATTATATAGTTATACTAAATATATATGTGTATATGTGTGTATATATATACACACACATATATTCACTATAACATTGAATGACTAGCAATATTTCAAGAATATATAAAAATAACTACAAAAAGAAAAATTAGACTTTAAATGCAAATTATTACTCCAAGTCTTGTATCACTAAAAACTTCTTAAATATTTGAAAGAATCATTAATGTATGGTATTCTGTATGGTATCCATAATTTCATGTCTAGAACAACACTGCCCAATAGAAATATAATGAAACACAGAAATGCCAGGCCTTACACTGGTTTTCAGGACTGCCTCATTGACAGATACCAATTTCTAAAATGTGCTTTCTGAATCCCAATTATTTTGAGCTCACAAAGTTATAGGGTTGAAAAGGAAATGAGAATGCCCACTCCAGGCTTCAGTGAGGCCATCATTACTTAGGAAAATACCTTCTATTTTAAAAGAGTTCAAGTTTGAAGAGGATTTCTTAGCCTGCCACTTGCACTCAACCCTTTCACATTTAATAATGGCCACTACGCATCCTTACAGATAGTCTTGAGATTATTTTTAAGGTTACTGAAGCATTACTGTTTTGTTTTGTTTTGCTTTGTTTTGTTTTCTCTCCATTTGCCTCCCTGTCTGGGAAGATGACATAACACCAGAAGATTTGGAGAAAAGTTAAATATTTGTACATCAGAATAAGCAAGGACTATAACAGATGGGTCTTGGCTTCAGACTGAAGATCCTCATCTACGTACAAGTCTCTATTTTTATTTGGGTTTGTTGATTCTGTCTTCTAAAAATTTCTAAGATACACTCTCTCATTCCCAAGATTCTGGTGCATTTGCTTTTTGTCCAAAACAACTCTATTTTTTTTCCTTGACTCTCTGGGCCTTGGTTTTCCATTCACATTTAATCACTGAAAATACGTACCTATCACTTTGTTTATCGACTATTAATTTTTGAGCTTTGAAGGCATCGGCCTTAAAACCTAGCCCTTGCTGGATGTAGTATTTTTCTTCTTTTGTTACCAATTAATCTGCTTTCATTTCCTCTTTGTTCTAGTGGTTCTGTTCTCTCTGAAAAGACTGGTATACAAAAGTAGTATCCATATTGAGCCTCTATTTTGTGCCAGTTACTATATTCTGAGCTAACGTGTGGGGGGAGGTCATCAGAAGACATGAGCGCCAGTTGAACCAAGAGCTGGACACAGGCAGCTGGAGGCTCCTCATCCCCTCCCCAGTCCTTAGAATGTGTGTTCCACTTGTCTTTTCCAGAAGCTGCCCAAGGACACAGCCTGAGATAGTAATGTGATGATGAGCCTATCTGGATTGGGGATGTGACTGAACCCTGTTAAGACCACCACTGTCATGACTGAACCAAATTAAGGATGCTATAGAAACTTCTGAGATTCTGGCCGGCAGATGTGGGAAAGTCTTGTCTTGGGACTACCCAATACAGATCTCCTAAGTAAATTCCCTTGCCTATTAAACCTGCCACCTAGCAATCTGGAGTGGCCTGCCTTTTTCACTGGTCTCTCCTGGCAGTCCTTATAAGGGGCCAGTGTCAGCTTACACCTGTGAAGCTCCCTGCCAGGTATGCAAACCAACATAACACCCTGAGATTGATGCTAAAACCAAGGCTCAAGAAGGCTAAGCCACCTAATGAAGGTGCTAGGTGTATACTCAAATCCGACTTCAAAGATCAAACTATTAAATCTTCAAGTTGCTATGAAAACTGGAATACCAGAATGATGACTATTCTAGAAAAGTCATCATGTATGATTTCATTTTATTAGCTTTCCTTAATTTCTTCTTTTGAACTTTGGACAAAAGTAATAATGATGGGTATAATTAAAATGAATGCTATTTATTGAACATTTATTATGTGTTAAGCATATTACTCAAATAATCACGTTTTATACTCATAATAATACTGTCTCCATCTTACAGATGAGGAAGTAGATTTGGAGGAAAATGTCCCCCCCAAAAAATTACTACAGTTTAATAACTTCAGAAGTATAAATGCTACACTCTACAAAAATAAAAATAAAAAAATACAAGGTTTATTTAAATTTCTTTTAAATGCATTTAATCTTGTGAATTTAATAATGCATTTTTAATTGTTTTTCAGTCACTGTTTACCATCTTATATCATAAGAAATGAATGCTTTTATTTATCACGTGTCATATTCTTAATAGCAGCATATTTTTTCAGTATTCTCATGTCACAAAATTCTTCTTCTTTTTAAATAGTATAAAATCATGAATCAGTGAGCAATTTGCCAAGCTATCTCAAGGTGAGGGTGCATTGTAGCACCCCTTGTTTATTGTATTGTATCATGTATGACATTTATTTTCTACTTTTAGGGTCTAGCTACTCAAAATATGCATCACCTGGGACCTTATTTGAAATGCAGAATCTCAGGCCTTACACTAAAGCCACTGAATCAGAATCTGCATTTTAACAAGCTCAGCAGGTGATTTGTATGAACATTGATATTGAGAAGCACTCATTTAGGCATCAGATTTGATCTATAATCACAAGATCATAGCAAGTGAATGCTCTGGATTTGTCACAAAGGAAAAAAAAATGCTGAATATTAAAATATAAGCATTAACTTCAGACACTATCCAAGAAAAGCAGAAGTTCACAAAATGAATGATGGGCAACTAGGCATTAGTTGAGTCCTTTGAAGTTAAGAAGGACATTATAAATATTGCATGTAATCTTATGGGTAGTAGTTACAATAAACTAGCCCAGTGGTGGGTCAGAACTTCAGAGGGTTGAAAAGAATGGAAAAGTAATTGCCAATAAAACATACCAGGATTTCATCTCCATAGGGGTTAACCTAAAAGGAACATATTCTTGATTCACTTACAAGTCACACTCCAAGGAAACTATCCTCTTGTGCTATGTGGACTATGGACATACGTTTTTTCCTTAGAGCCTGCCCCCAAATTTACTCAATCATTTATTGCTGAGTTTTCCCAGGGTTTGGAGTGAATTTGCAGTTTGTTGTTTGTTTGTTTTTAAATCAAATTTTTCTTTTCTTTTTTTGAAAGTGGGGTGTTAATCAAATTCTAGTCTTCTGGTGTTTCTTTTTCACATTGCTTCTCAAAGTTTAATGTAAGCAGTTTTTTGATCATATGTGAAAACTCTTAACATCCTTTGGAAAAATTAATATGGGCTTGGACTTAAATTAATTTCTTTCCTGCCTTTAAATTGTGCTGTGATGCAACAGAGAGAGAAAACAAGTTTGGAGTCTGGTAATAGAGTCACTTTTATTTATTATTATTATTATTATTATTATTATTATTTTAGTAAAGTTTCATGTAAGGGTGTGGAAATTTTTCATGAAATCATTAGAATACAAAATATAAATTTTAAAGTATAGAAATGTGATAACTATTGCTCTTTTCTCAATTACATATTTTTCTTTAGTTCCCTCCATTGAATTTCTAATATCCACCACCCCCACCACCCCCACCCACCACACACACACACACACACACACACACACACACTACATAGAAAGAGTGAAGCACAGTTCAAGGGAGCTACCTGGGAAAATAAAATTAGATCCTAATGTCAGCCAATTAACAGGAACCCCTGGTCTCTGTTAACAGCAGAGAATCTGCAGCCTCAAGGAGCCTATGGTCCAATGAAGTGATAGATATGATCATTAGAGAGCAATAAAAGAGAGCATGTAATTGTTTGGTAGAATTTTTTTATATAGCCTATAAAGTAAATGTTAAATAGGACTTTTAAGAATTGAAAGAAGAGTGTTGGAATAATGAAACCATATAACATAAGGAAATTATATTTAAAAAAAAACCTTAGTATTCACATTACTAATCAATAGTGTCATATGGATTGTCTACTCTTAAAAGTAAATCAATACTAACTTTCAAAAAATGCAATTCAGCAATTCATTAATTATTCTTTACAAATTGCACCAAAGAGTTGACCGCAGATCTTTCATGGTTTCCTTAAATCAATGCAAAGGACACATCAAATATAAAATGCTGCATGTTTCTAAGCTTACTAAAAATAATTGCTGCTAATGGGCTACAATTTAAACAGCATATGAATAAAAACATTTGGGGAAGTTACACCTGTAAAATGGCTTGAAAGTAGCACTTAAAACTAGACAACATTAAGATGGACACTTTCAAGAGTAGCAAATTACAACAGAAAAACAGAGATTTAGAGCAAAGCTAGAAAGATACTCAATTCTATGTTCAAGTCTTTGGTCCCTTGGAAACACTCTTGATTCAGGAATACCTAAAACACTTATTAAAATGCTTAAGGTATCCTTTTAGCCTCGATGCCTTTAAATCCTACCTGAAACGTGGGGAATGGAGATTAGGCTTTACAATCCAACTACAGTTCTGCTCTGCCTGGTAAAATATTGACTTTTATAGCATGCTTTGTAAATATCACCATTTTTGTACCTAAACTCAAGATGAAGTGGCACAGGAAAAATACAGCCTGACAGCAAACATGCCACGTCCCTCTAAAGGGATCTTGGCAGAATTTAATTAGAAAGTTAAATAAGCATGGAAGAAATATTGGTGGAAAAGGAAAACAAAAGAAAGAGGAAATGAATGGCATCACTGCAAATGTAAAGACATTAAAAAAAATGAAAAGCTAATATTTGGATGCTTTAAGTAGGTAGAAAAATGGAGAAATTGGAAAATAAAAAGGCCATGAAGTTATTGAAAGATAAGATTAAATTTTGTTTTTAGACTATACTAACTGAACTTGATTATACTGATAGACTTTCCTTATCGTATTGGGCTTATATACATAAGCATGGTACAAAAAATGATATAAAATCTTACACAGAAACATCAAGAGACACTGCATTTTTTTTTTCTAGAACCAATACAGGTAAACCCTGAAAAATCAGAATGAACTGAATTAAAACGTTTTAATCCAATTCAGAATCCTTATAAAGCACATAACTATTTTTGTTGCAACACTGTTTAGTCAATCTAGTACCACCGATTTATAGTTTAATTATATGAGCCAATTTCATGTAGTATGGGACAGATTAATGGATAAATGAATGAGAGATTAATGGGTGGAAAAATAAAGGTACACTTATTGTCATTTCTTTACTTTGTGTCGTCAGCATGCCTCGTTAGTTGAAGAGGAAAGATGTTAAGAGAAAATAGGTATCTTTCTTCAATTGCTATAACACATATGATAGCTGGGGTGGCTTAAACAACAGAAATTTATTTCTCATAGTTCTGGAGGTTGGGAAGTCTGAGATCCGGCTGCCTTCACAATCAGGTTCTGGGATAGCTTTCTTTCTGGTTTGCAGACAGCCATCGTGCTGTGTTCTCACATGGAGAGAAACAGGAAGCACACTCTCCTGTCTCTTTTTTTTGAGGCACTAATCCCCTCATAAGGCTCCAATTTCGTGAAGAAACTATCTCCCAAAGGTCTCCTTTCCAAATACCATCACATTAGAGATTAGGGTTTCAACATATGAATTTGGGTGAAACACAAACATTCAGTCCATAGCAATATGAGTAAATAAACTTCCCATAACCAACATCAGCTTTAAGCCACAATTGTATTCTTCTTTTTCTTTTCCCTTTGCCCAATTCTTGTGTGTATAAAATAAACAAAATCAAGAAGTAAATTGCCAATATATATGCATCACCTTAAGCCATAAATATGAATCCTAACTGATAAGATACTCATTTGATATTAGAAGAAATGTTCATACCGTGTTTCCCCGAAAATAAGACCTAGCCAGACCATCAGCTCTAATGTGTCTTTTAGAGCAAAAATTAATACAAGACCTGGTATTATATTAATTATATAATATTATATTATACTGTTATGTTATATTACATATTATATTATATTATATATTATATATTATATATTATATATTATATACTATATACTATATACTATATACTATATATTATATATTATATATTATATATTATATATTATATATTATATTAGACCCGGTCTGATATTATATTAAAATAAGATTGGGTTTTATATTAATTTTTGCTCCAAAAGACGCATTAGAGCTGATAGTCTGGCTAAGTCTTATTTTCCGGGAAACACGAAAATGTATGTATATTTTTCTCCTTATAAAATATAACTATTAAAGTATCAACATTTATTTTTTTAAATTAAGCGTTCACATTTTATAATTAAACATATCTAGATGTGTGTTTATTTGAAATTTATAAAAGATTACTTTAAAAACTTGGATCTGAATTGATTTAGAGTTTTAGTCGGGTAATGACTCCTGGTCACAATAAATATGTATTTTTTCTTCCTTTTCTTTTTAAATAAATCCAGTTTCCATATTTCTTTTATTTAAATAATAAGTTGATCATCTGTAGAATGTTTCCAGTGACTTCAATATTTCCACATTTTCGGCAGCATACAATCATGCACAGGTTCAAGAAAGAATATTTAGAAAAAGGAGTCACTTAGGAAAAATAGTTATATAATCATCTGTATTTTGATTTAATTCATCGTTTAATTCTCCACATGCATTAGTAATACAAATAGTAATTATCAAATATACCTTTCAGTGATTAACCTTTCCCAATAAAATTTCTCTCAGTTTTATAGAACAGATATCCTTTTTACCAAAAAGTAACAAAGGCTTAAATTCTTACGGAAAAAAAGAAAAAATTTATGATAGGCTACCATGTTTGCCATTGCTATGTCTGTCATTTAATCGTGGCATTTATTTAATTGCAAACCTTCTTCAGTGTAACTCACATATATTTGAAGTAAAATATGCAAATAAATTCAGTCTCTGGAGAAGAGTAAATTCAACCGTGAAGCAGAATAGATTTTCATTTTCTTAATGCACTTTGGCACTTGTGTGTGTCCACTTACATTAGCCTATGAAAGTATCTCCAGTTCTGTCAGCCCCCAAGAATATGTTAAAATGACATGGTAAATTTAGAGTTCTGAGAGTAAATAAGCCTTGTATAAAAAAAGGCTTTCCGTACCACATAGGTATAGTAGAAACATTCCATGCATTTTAAATGCTTATAATCATAATTTTTCACCACGGAAAGTAATATATGTTCTATCAGAATAATTATTTTCCTCTATAAGTGTCAGGGCCCCCAAACCAACTGTCCTACTCACATTCTCTTCTGGTCAGTACACAGTGTAATGCTGCCGTGAGTGTTAGGAAGAGAGGGCTCCACTCAGGTATATTATGCGTTTTGACGTTAAGCACCTAATAATTACTGAAGTATCTAATTGCATAATGTGATGAGGGAGAACATGATAATTCAGAAGAAAAGTGTTTCGAAAAAGTCCCACTAAAAATAGTAATACTAGCAACCCAAGGAATGTGGTGGTGAATCTCCATTTCTAAAGTATTGTCAAAGATTTACTGAGATAAAAACTATGTAAAAATAAAGTGGCTTTCAAAGACATGGTTAGACTGCCTTTTACAAGGCCCTTTGACCCAGTGTCAATAATCTGTACATCATCCTTACCTCCCTTACAAAGCACAGTGGGAATAAGTACATTGCTAACTATTTTTTTATTAGAGTATAAAGGGAGACATGAAGGTCGTGTAAATTTAAAAAAAAAAATAATGTTTTAATATGCCTGCATTTCTCCACACACCTCTTTCCTGCTAGTGAGGTGCAATTCTTTTCCTTTCAAAGGTCAAAAATCTCGATCTAAAAATAAATAATTGCTTCCATTCATGAGAAAGGAGAGTAAACATTAACACTAGGGCAAATAAAAAAAGAAAAAAAAGAAAAGAACAACAGGATGTCAATCCTTTGGGTTACCTTAGAAGCAACCATACTGATAAGAATTCACTTGCAATCGTAAATGTTTTTGGGCTCATTTATGAGATTGACCACTTCTTTCATAACTGCTCATATATTTGTCTCAATCTAGAGTTCTTTTCTTTTCTTTTTCTTATTTATTTATTTATGAAATTAGCATCCCAGAGTAAATTCAGGGATTAAATTATTTTAAAACTTTTGTTTTAATCCTTCAAAGTCAAAGGAATGAAAAATATTAAAAAGGACAAAAAAAGAAAAAACACTTTTCTCCTTTCCTATGTAAACTGAGCAATTTTCTGGGTCAAGCTCACTGTGAGCTCAGTTGATTGACAGAAGGAAAAGCCCCAGAGAAGATCACTTCTCTCCATCAATTGAGGTTTTTTTTTCTGCCATTGCTGTACTGTTAGCAATTGTCCTACCACCACCAGTTGACAAAAATGCATATAAAAAATCAAATGTTGTGGCCATATAATAAGAGCAGAGAGCCAAAACTATAGCTTTCTACATAAAAGTGAACTAGTTTTAAAACACCACGTTCACTATCATTTTCTTTTGTTCAAAGCTACAGGTTTTAAGTTTGGAAGCTTAAAGTAAACCTAATTTCATTCTACAAAATATACTCTGAGGATACATGCCATTTTATATCATACATTAATAATTTTAGCTATGTCTTCATTAAGTACTTTAATATGTTGTCCATGGTCTGACTCTTATACTTTCTTTGTTTCTCAAAGAAACTATGTCAAGTGAACCATCTTTTGGTTGGGTAATAAATAGGCAGATGCTGACAAAGGGACTGGTTCTGGACTATGAAGAAGAGTTAGACGAGATATGATGAAATTCTGAATTTTTAAACAGTAAGTCTATGGGTCTCAATATTACATTTCACTTGAATAAATATTGGGGATTATTTTCTCTGCAAATTTACTTTAAAAACATAAATACTACTTTTGGAAAGATGTAGCAATAATGACGGTATGAATATACAAGTTCATTGATGGTTTTTAGTGGTGGCAGTGGTTACTATCCACATTTTATAAAATAGAAAATTGAGTTTAGTAGCATAATGTACCCAAGGCCACATAGTTAATAAATAGATTAATCAAAAAGGGTTAGAAATTTCCTTCCAGGAGAGACATCCACTCCTATGGAGACTGTTTTTGTTGCTATTAATACAAATAAACTTTTTTTTTACTCTAACATAATGCATGCATTTTATCTGTTTGTGATCTGTCAGTATGCATCATTCTATTTTTCCTAGTCTATATATGGAGCTTCCCATACATAAATCTAGGATACGGGATAAGTCGTGTCACTATACCAAGCTCACGTTCTCATCTGCAAATGGGAACAGAAATGGTACCTACCTCATTGGGCTGTGTTAGGAATTAAGTCCATGTAAAGCACTTACTATAGGGCATGGCACACAGTAAGTGCTCATACATTTTAAATATTAATTTCCTGAAACTCCATGACCACATCTGATAGCAAACTTACTGAAAGTTGAGCCTTGGCCTGTATAATTCTCTTTGTACAAGATTTTGTATAGTCCCATGATTGAGGCAGTGCTTAATATACTTTTGCCAGAATGACAGATGATGATAATACAAAAGACAAGTTAAAGCTTGCAAGTACAGTATTTCACTTTTATACCATTGTCATTAGAATTGCCTAGAATGTCTGTGAAATACACACTACTGAGTTATATCATGGATGTTTCAGAAAACCTTTACAGAAATCACCTTAGTGAAAAAAGTCAAACATTTGTGTTAAACCCTGGTCCTAGCACAAAGCAGCACTGAGAACTATTAAGCCAATCTATGTCATTTCCCATCAAATAGATAGATAGATAGATACATAGAAAGATAGATAGATAGATAGATAGATAGATAGATAGATAGATAGATAGATAGAAAAGGGGGGGAGTGTTGATAATATTAATTTCACAGAATTATAATATGGATTAAATGATATTTTTGTCAAAGTATTTTGTGATGGCATCATTATGCAGCAGATGGCCAACAAATCGAATACTTCTTTCCTGCATCCTTCTTTTTATCCTTCATAACAGAAATAATCAGCGCTCAAATATAAGGCGGTTCCTTTCTTGTTAACTACAGAAACTGGCCTGCAGATTCCCCACATTCCGAAAACCATCTCATGTCCCTCTACATTTCAGGGACAGTTCCTCTTCTAAGTTCTCCCACTCTTTGTGAAGGTAGCATATGGATCCTTATATAATATTCTAATTTTGATTTTATTTAAATCCAAAATTAGCATAGTTTTCCCAACTTACGTTTTTCCTCCTTTTAAAAATCATTCTACATTTAAAATGTAGTGCTATTTTTTTGTTGTTTATAAAAAGCACAATCTTGAGACAAAAATATTATTTGCACAAAGTCATTCTCAAAGACTCCACTACCATTTACTAACATGCAAGTAGCATCCTAACGATTAGGGCAGGGAACATTCTCTGACTGTACGTGCAACTTAAGGGTTTTATCCATTCTGGACTTCCAGGTTTGTCTCCCTGAATCTCTACAGTGTTTTCACCTGTTTTGTATATAACTGGCCAGTACAAGTAGAGCTGGTCTATAATAGGACCATGTGTTATTCATATCTTTGGCCCCAGCACCTGGCACACTGGCATATTATAGATATTATGTTCTCAAAGAATGAATGAAATTCAGGGTAGATAGTTGTAACTCTGGGGACATAGCTCAATACAGAGGTCAGACAGTCATTCCAAGGTAGTTAAATTTGGGAAGTGAAAAAAAATAAAATTCTAGCTATTAAAAGCAGAGACTAGAATGTACGATACAAATAATCCCAGCTGTCAAAAACATACAGGGAAGAAATGACAGGAAGAGAATACACTGGCAAAACAAAAGACACAAATAATTTGACTGAAAACTAAGTCCCCTCTGCCACTGACCAGCCAGCTTGTCAGTTTAATTTGTAATTGGAGAAAAGAAGGGGGATGAGTCAAAGCAGGTGGCTTTTTTTTCTTTTTCTTTTTTTTTTTTTTTCCCTTTTTAATGGTGGAAAATCAAGTGAAAGCACATCTCTGCCAGCTGTGAAGAGCTGCTGACACCTTGGTTGCCACGCCACATCCCATGCTTGTGAGATAGGTCAGAAGCAGTTAAAGACAGCTGATAAAATGAGGTAAGGTAGGGAAAAGAAGGCAGAGGAAAAACAATGCTGGATAAAAACAGAAGAAAAAGAAAGAACAAATGGTGCCTACAAAATATCCAATTTCAAAATGTCCATTTTTATCTTTGTTTTTCTAATTAGTACAAAGTCTTACTCTTCCTTTCTCCTCCTTCTGTTCACTAAAGAAAATGTGATGAAAATCGTTAAAAATGAAATTTTTGCCTTATGTGCAGTATATAACTTTACATACCTGCCAAGCTCAACTGAAGTATTGCATTGCAATATTCTCCACTGGATATTTATACTCCTTTTTTCCCCCAGTTCCCCAACTTTCCTCTAACACCAGAACAGTGGAAATACAGCACTTATTCTCTGTAAGCAGACTTGTGTGGAACTCCAAGGAAACTCGACTTCGGCTACAATTCTCAGGGCTCATTTTGGCACAAGTATAGGCCTTTATTGGCTGATGGAAACCTAGGTGATAACTTGGTGGGTGGGAGTAGTTTCTTTGAACACAGGAGGTCATCACGACCATAGTTGGATTTTTCAAGATAATTTAAAACAGATACACATGGCAACCATGACAGTATGTGCCCAAGTCTTCATGGTATCTTCATCCTGAGACTTCTTGTTCTAAGAGAGGCCCTAGAACTAGTATTCTGGTGCCACTGACTGTGGAAATTGGAAAGATGATTCCATGAACATGATCAATTTAGGCTAAAGAATAAAGTAACAGAAGAAAAATTAAATGCGTATTTATAAGTAATACTCCTTTCAAGTTTTGTTTTTTTGTTTTTGTTTTTTTATTTTTTATCTAATACAATACCCTCTGCATGATTTTGGTCATGTCAATGAAGATCAATTTGGGCACCATGGGGGCTGATGAACGCTCTGAGAACTACCCAGAAAGGGGACTGAGAGAGAATGTAGAATTCAAAAGATGTTACTGGGCTCAGCATGTCTGAGAAGTTTGTTACCAGCAAGTGCCTGAATAAGATGCGGTTAGTATTAGAATAATTCAGAAAAATCAGTGGGTGCGCTGCTAACTTTGGGGAAGGGAAGTTTAGGGTCTGAAAGGACAATCTTTCAATGTTATACAATAAGTAGCATTCACGCAGGAATGCTGACTTAGCAAATCAAACACTCAGACACTAGATGAGAAGCTTAAGGGTTCACAAATTTTATGGTTTTTTGCCTAATGGAAATGTTTTCTGATACTTAGTGAGATCAATCACAAATAACCACAGATTGAGCAAAAGACCATAGAGATGCTAGAAATAAATAAGCCACAGTATTTGTACTCAAAAAGTGGACATTTATAGGGACAAAACAGCCATTCAAACAGTTTATTAAAGTACAGCATGATCACTGAAAATGTTAAAGGTAATAAATAGTGTGAAATGGGAATATAGTTAATTGGCATTAAACACCGTTTTTGATTCAAGGGTTAGAGGAGGCATCCAGACGGGTGATATTTAAGTGGAATCTTAAACAATGAGTTGAAGTTAGCTGCCAATAAGAATAATATACACAAAGGCAGAGAAGCAAATGCACAAAGTATCACAAAGTGTGCAGGCACGTATAAAAACCTAAGTAGTGAGAGAGCATAAGGTGACGAAGTGCACAACAGGAGTTTTGGTGGTGGGCTGGAAGCATGGGGCATGTACAAGGCTAGAGAGTCTTGCACTGTGTCAAAGAGGTAGGTGTTATCTGGAAAGCAAAGGAAAGTCAGCTTTTTGTTAAACTGTATCCCTCTGATACAATGTGGAAGGTGTATTTTCCAAACTATAGACAGGCAGACCAATTACAATAAATATAACACAAGGTGAAGACAGTATTTGAGATTCTAAGTTTTAAATTTCAAGTTTGTATAGTGACCCTTTTGAACAGCCTGTTTTTTAAATGACCTACATATGCAATCTATGAATTTTTTGGAGGCAAGATAACAGTCATCTCCCTATTTTGTTTTATTAATTTGTTGTTTTTAATAAAATGCAAACTGTTGAAATCTAAATAGAACTGTGACAGTAAATAATCTCAAGCTATAATGTAGTATGTTTGCTAACATAAAGTAACCATAAATCAATTAATCTGCTTTATTAAAAAATAACAATTATTATTGATGGAAGATATTAATTAAATAATATGCTCTGGTGATTATGGGCACTTCTAAAATGGAAAGACTAATTTTGGTGCAGTTGAAAACTTTATTCCTAAAATTCTGGTTATCAGATTGTCATGTTCACGAAAAAAAGTTTTTTTAAACTTTCATTATTCTGACATTTGACATTTAGTATTTAAATTTTTTAAATTCAAGCAGTTGAAAACCTAAGCAACATGAATTTTACATGAATTATGATTAATAGGTAGGTGTTTACCTAAGATATCATTTAGGAAAGTGTGTGGGAAGAACACTAGTCCCAAGAGATACTCTGTGGGAAAAAGAAAAAAAAAATGTGGCTTCATAGTTAATTAAACTTGGGAATTGTAGAATTTTAAGAGATTCACATGCACATTAGCATTTTAAAATCTCTGAGAAATACTGAAGAAAATAAAAGCTGTTCATCTTTGTTTTATGCAGCATTTCCAAAATTTCTTTAACTATATAACTTCTTTTATTTTAAAGTAGCAGTTATTAACATTATCATCACAGTGCTATTATTTATTGAATACTTACTCTTTGCCAAGAGTTTTGTATTACAAATATCACTTAGGGGTATTGTACCTGTTCTAATATGAGGAACCTGAGGCTTATATAAGGGGCCAGCTTCAAGTCCCAAGTGTGGTGTGGGGCAGAACAGGGATTGAACCGAGGATTAATGGGTTGTATAAGTTATATACTTAGTCATTATGTAATACCACTCTACTTACAAAGAATTTCTTTTTTTAAACTCACTTGAACAATCCTTTTTGGTCAAGGATTACATACTTGATGTAACATTTCCCGGTAACATTATTATCGTTGTTACTACTAACTGCCCTTTAAAATTCAGGTTATTTAATGATTTTTAAGTCACATTAGTTAACATATATTCATGTACATAGCATAATATGTAAAATTTAAATTATTATGAAACGTTTAAAATGGTTAACTTCTGTAAGGTTTTTAGCAAAACTATATATACCAAGACTTAGTTAAATGACATGCTCAAATAATCATTCTAGCTTATAAATGAAACATTAATGTAGTATGTTCTCATTAAACCAGTGTAGATATTGGGGTTTTTAAAGTCTTCATTTAAATATGATGACCTCATCAAGCCAGATATACTTAGCACTTATTTGTCCATTACAAAAAAAGACCGTCTTTTTCATAACAGCTATTCACATTTCTTAGTGTGAGCAGAAATGTAACAAGATATCTCTGACATATGCCAAATGAAGGTATTCCTTCATAAAATAATACAGCAAAAGTTCAGATATTTGGTTGTCATTAAAATTATATTATATGGCATTTTTCACAGGATCTATTTTAAGAAAGTCTATTTCAAGTAAATAAGACTGCACTCCATTTAATGCTACAGCCACCTTATTTGTTCAGATTATTAACAACCAGGAAATCTATTTTAGAGAGCACACTAATATGAGGTAAACTATAAAACAGAATTTAAAAAAGTACTTTAGGGGAAAAAAAGTCCTTGAATTTGTCATAGAAACATACTTAAAAGAAACATACTATTGTGATGCTTTTATAAGCATAAACGAAAGTGGTTACTCATTTGTGTTTTGTATTTTTTAATTTAAAGTATTTAGTGTGGTATTTTATCTTCTTCTAAAGCAAACACATTGAAGTATTACAATTTTGCAGCCACAAAAATGCACATTTTATTGTCCTATGGGCTTGAGCATTCATCTGCACTATTCTAATAAAGGTGGTATGAAGACAAATTGTTAACCATTTGCAACCTTTTCCTTTAGATTTTTATCGTGGATAAAATGAACATTAATATTTTTTAGTTAATTTGCTAGTAACTCTGCTGTCCAAGGCCAAAATAATATGAAACAATATCAGAGTAAAAACAGACCTTCAAAGTTATCTAGTCAGTTCTGAATATGAATACAAATCTAGGTTGACATTTTGTTGCTCCAAAGAGAAATGAGAAGAGCAGGGATAATGCGGTGACTTTTATATAAAGCTTAATTTTCTCAATTTAAGAAATTGTCTTTCATTCTGAGATCACGTCACCTTACATTTTTGTATTTCAATGACCTTTATTTATTAAATAAATTTCTTGTTGTATCATTGATAGGTTTGAACCCAATCTTAGAGGAACAGTAACAGAGACTGGCTCAAGTGAGAATGGGAGATTGAACTCAAAGTAATTGATGTAATGTGCCAGAAAAAGAAGTGTAAGAAGAAATTAACATTTGTTACCTACCATCCTTTACAATTTCTAATGTAATCATTCAAAAAAGACTTGTGAGATATAAATTGTGTTCCTATTTTACAGATAGTGAAACTAAGAATTATAGAAGTTAATTCTTCCAAGATGATACAATTGTGAACCAGTTTTGAAATTCAGGCTGGTACGCCTCTGGAGCCCTCACTGTCTCCTACAGTCATCTGACTCCCAAAATGTAAAAGGGCCAGAACACTATCCAAGAGTTGAAAGGGTAGGCAACAAGTGGAAGAACTTTGAAAGCTCCTGGAATTTTCCCCAAATACTTCCATCATGAAGGTAACAGACTTGAACCCAGGATGCTTTCCTCTTAAATGTAGAGATGTTGCTTTCATGCACAGGGAAAACACTAGCCTGTGAGCCTGGAAGAAGATATAAAGCAATTTATAAAAGCCCACATACCAAGAGCTCAGGTCTCGGCTCACTCTAAGACCAACTCTGCCCTTAACTCAAAGGAAGGCACATGGTTCACCAAGTTGGGCTCAATCTGTAGTGATTACAATGTTGTAAACGTTTTGATCTTTCTAGAGAGTCTGGTTTTGCATCTAGTTAATTACAATCACTGGTTCTTTTTGTCTTATACGTGCACCTAGTTATTTATTTAGCTTCTTTGGCAGCTTTTGAGTATGATGTATAACTTATTGGACTTTGTTCTAAATTTTTATGACTATAACTCTTACAGTCATTTAATTTAGTCTATATAATTTGATGAAATATATGTATCGAGTGAATATGGTATGCAATGTGATGTGACTACATAAGTGTAATATAAATATAATGCACATGTATAAGCCAGAGGGAGTTCAAAGAATGGGTAACCTGAGTAGATAAATAAATAACCAGGATAAAAAGCCGACTATGTCAGCTGACATAAAACAAGCTGAGTACTATAGAACATTAAAAGAGGAAGATACTTTGTGAGTTTGTTAAAGGCAGGGCCTAAATTCGATTCCATGTGCTTCCTTGCAATATGCACTACTTGCTTTTTACATAATATTTGCTATTATTTCTTTAAAAATTAGTATGACAGAGAGCACCTTAAGAGCAAAGGTCATGTATTACAACCTTATGACTTGGCAAAATGCCTAGTAATTTTAGCAACTGAGGATATTTGTTGAATAAACGAATGAAAAAAATGTATGAATGAGTTTGTGCAAAACTCGAACGGAACTTTAAATGGTTCCAACATTTTTGCCATGCGGGACATCCCTATCACGCCAACTGGCTTTATTCTACAAACTCTGAGCTTTTCTTAAGACAGATGTTGTGGACCTTGTAAGTCTGTTACATTCCAATTATTTTCTTTTGCAGAAAAGTGGTTTTCTTTTAACAAGTCATAGTTTAAGAAAGAAAGAATCTTCTGAAATTCCTTTGGAAAGTTGTTTTAAACAGCAGCTCAAAAATAACAGTTCTAATTACATTGAATAAAGGAGAAGGATTCTTTAAAATAATTTTATGACTAGTCCCAAAGAAGTTAAGTGTTTTTGTTTTTTCAAGGAAGCACATTGAATAATGAAAAATTCTTTCAAAAGAACATATAGATTTTCTTATTTCTAAAGCTACAATTATCTACAGAATGTGCCTCCTGGATGAGAATGTAAACTCCACAAGGGCAGAAATATTTATTTATTTTACTCGTGATCTCAGATCCTAGAACATTATTGAGTTCATTAAATGCACTGAATAAACACTTTTTGAATGAACAAACTGATGAAGGAATGAGAGGTATACAGTTTACTGAATTATACAGAGCCAATGGCATATACTTGGTTGTATATTCGATGTAGAAAGGACTAACTAAGGAATTTTTGAAATCATGAACAAATATTGATTGATAGCTTACTACTGTGCACCAGCTAGTATTCCGAGAACTAGGAACAGTGCAGTGAAAATAACAGATAACATCCTTGCCTTTACTGAGCTTATATTGAGAGGAGAAAAAACAAAAGAAATATACAGTGGTTCTCAAATCTAAATGTAGAATTTTTGAAAATTACTAATGCCTAGTATATCTCCTCTCTCCTACCCCACCAAGATACTCACATAAACATATACATATGTATATGTGCATATATATACATATATATATATATATACATATATACACATACATATATATATATACATATATGTATATATATATATATATATATATATATATATATACACACACACACAAATATATATAAAACGTTTTGGGTAATTCTGGTATGTGTGTGTAATTTATAATTTTTGATAATTGTTCAGGCAATTCTGATATGCAGCTAGGGTAAGAACATTCACAATAAATAAATAGACATAAAGTACAGTATCAAGTAATGATAAGAGCTATGAAGCAAAATAACGCAGGATGAGCGAAAAGAAACTATAAAGGATTGCTAGAGAGCCATGTGTATAAATAGGGGATAACATTTCGAGAACCAAAAGAAGGCCAGTCTGGCTGGAATGAAGCAAAAAGAAGCATGGCAAAGTTTTTTCAAGGGACGAGTCAAGGGCCACTATAAGGATTGTATGTTTTCATTTAAGTGTGATGGGAGAACATTGGGGGAATCTTAGTGAAAAGTAACATGATGTGGCATAGGTTTCAGAGTCCTTTAGGCTGCTGTGCAGAGAATATGCTGTAGAAAAAGGAGAGTAGAAGAAGCAAAACAAGTCAGGAAATGTAAGAGATAATGGTGGCCTTGGGGTGGATGGTAGGTGGCACAGGGGATTATGAAATATGATTCAATATGCATTTTGATGTTAGAAATGAGAATGTCTTCATGGATTGGACATGATGTGAAGGAAACAGGGAGATGTCAGGAATTTCAGGGTTTTTAGCTCAAGCAAGGAAGAGAACAGCAGGGCCATGCTCATAACTCTTGAAGTTTCATGTTTATATATTTCCACCTAATTAAAAAAAGATTTAAAAAAAATGGGTCTTGGTGTCTTAAAAACTAAGATGGTGAAATAATCTATCTAGAGTTCTCTTTCTCTTCCACAAGTATATATAGTTCTAATCATATGGATGCAGCATACACATATATTTGCATAAGCACATGCACAGCTATAAATGTTAAGTCTAAAGAGCCTTTTCTGTTCCACACTAGGAAACACTGACAGAAAAAAAAAAATGAAAATAGAAGACAATATTTTATTATAGTGCAGCTGTACCATATCTTAGTTTCATCAGTATGAACCTGAAAATTCTTTAAGAGTAATAAAAGCTAGGAAGAACTAATAAAATGAAAGTGCCATCAAAGACATATGAAGCCCTGATCAGATCAATAAATAAATTTCAAACAAGTAGAAGGTTTGAGATAGTAAAGGCATTTTGAAATTAGTTTTGTCTTAATTTTGAAGTTGCCACTTCAATTTGATAAAAGCTGAGTAATTGTTGAGCTTCATTGCTGTGCCTAATTTGCCATAGAACATCACATTTCCTCATTTTGTTTCATGAATCACTGCAAATTTGAAACTATACATTTTAACCTCACATCACTCATAGTGTCATTAGCAGTTTGTGTTTTATCACTTCCAGTTCCTTCTAAAAAGGCATTCTTCACTTAAATGTTCTTTTTAACATAAATCTTTATGACTATTAATAATATTAATTACCATTTATTGAGTATGTGGCTATCGATGAGCCAAGGGTTTCACATATTCTAGTTATAATAAAAGAACTAATGTTCCAAAGAAGGTATTAGAATTTCTATTTTTTCAGATGAGGAAATTAAAGGACTAAATAAATTAAAAGTTTTCTAGGTCACTCTTAAAGTTTCCTTTGGAGTCTAAGATTTTAAGTCTACATACATTAATTTTATTTTTTAAAATTCCCTTTTATTCCTTGCAATAAAACCTAATAGATTTTGAGGAAAAATAGTTTTAATATAGATCACCTGAAAGTATTAAATGTATGGTTTAGATGGCAGGACATTCAGGGAAAGAAAATCCTCAGGGACTAAAATTATAAGAATGCCTGAAGAAAGAAAAGTAAATCATTAAGAACTCTCTTGTCTTGAGTGGCCTCGTTTGGATATCTCAAGCTACTGTTGAAGGCAACAGATAAAACCTGGGGCCCCAAAAGACCTGAACAGTCAAAGCAACCTTGAGAAAGAAGAACAAAATGGGAGACATCACGCCCCCTTTTCTCAAACTATACTACAAATCTATAATAATCAAAACAGTATGGCACTGGCAAGAAAAAGACACATAGATCAATGGAACAGAATAGAGAGCCCAGAAATAAACCCTCACCCTTATGGTCAACTAATCTATGACAAGGGAGGTAAAAATATACATTGGAGTATATATTTTTGACAAGTGGTGTTAGAAAAACTGGACAGATACATGCAAAAAACTGAAACTGGACCACTCTCTTACACCATATATAAAAATAAACTCGAAATGGGTTAAAGGCTTAAACATAAGGCCTGAAACCATAGAACTTCTGGAAGAACACATAGGAAGTAAACTATCTGACATTTGTCTGAGTAATATCTTTTTGGACACATTGAGCAAGGGAAACAAAAGAAAAAATAAACAAATATGACTATACATCAAACTAAAATGCTATACAGCGAAGGAAACCTTCAACAAAACAAAAATGGAACCTACTGAATGGTCGAGTATATTTGCAAATCACATATCTGATAAGGGGTTGATATCCACAATATATAAGAAGCTCATACAACTTAATAACAAAAAGATAAAACAATATGATTGAAAAATGGGCAGAGGACATGAAAAGACATTTCTCCAAAGAAGACATACAGATATATGAAAAGAAGCTCAACACCATTAATCATCAGGGTAATGCAAATCAAAACCACAATGAAATACCACCACACACTAGTCAGAATGGCTATTACCAAAAGTCAACAAACAGCTGACAAGTGTTGGTGAGGATGTGGAGAAAAGGGAATCGTTGCACTGTTGGTGGGATTGCAACCCCTATGGAAAACACTATGGAGATTCCTTAAAAAACTAAAAATAGATATACCATACAACCCTGCAAATGTTGAATCACTCTATTATACACCTAGAACTAATATAATCAATATAAGATTGTATAGCAACTATACTTAAATAGTTAAAAAAAAAAGTTAAAAAACACACAAACAAATAAAAGCGAGGCCCAGAAAAGTAGAAGGTTGAAAGAATCAGCTCCCGTAATAACAGTTCTGAAAAGCAAAACTCTTGGTAAGTAAAACAGGAAAAACACTCCTCCCAGAAAAAGCTATAGTAGGAAAGCTTGCTCATTTGGGTCTTATAAATAGACCAGACCAAAAATGTTAGACTATTAGATAAAAGAAAATACAGCCAAGCTTTTTGCTAAAATGTGAAAAACATAAATACACTGGAAATTAAAAGGCAAAGGACAGAAAAAGAGGTATCAGGCAAATTCTAAAGAAAGAAATCTGATATAGTTATGTTAGTATCAAAGTAAATCATAAAATAGTAAAACAAACCAACAAGAAAAAAACAGTAGAGATAATGAGAGTCACTAAAAATTGATGTAAGGTTTAATTCAGCGGAAAGATTTACAAGTTTAATTTCAGATGGACTTACAGGACAGCTACGAAATATTTAAACCAAAAAATTGACACAGTTACTAGAAGAAAATGACAAATATATCATTATAGTGGCAGATGTTAGCCGACCTTTCGGTAATTATTAGATCATACAGACTTAAAGAAAAAAAAATAGGAAGGGATACAGATGATGTGAACAAGTTAATGACACTGAAATAATGGTCATAAATGAACTGTGTTTCCATGCCAAAAATATGTTCAATAAAATTAGTGTCTATTTATAAAAAAAGCTTTGAAAACTGAAAAAATTATATGTACAAAATAAAACCCCTTAAATTTATAAAGGGCATATACTAAAGACAACACTGAAGATTTTCCATAGTGCAAACTAAATATATTTCCTTTGTAACTTGACACAATAGTTGCTACCATCACTTCTTTTTAAAATACAACAAATATTTTAGAGGGCACAATACGACAAGGAAAAGAAATAAGAGGTATAGCTTGTTGAAGAAATATTCAAATGGTCATTTTTCACAAATGGTACAATTATCTACATAGAGGCACCAAAAGAATTTACAAATTCACAATTAAATTCAATAAGTGTTTGAAAAGGATGCTATATATAAAATCAACATAAAAAATTATTGTATTTTTGTATAATAGTAAATATTTAGAATATTTGACTTTAAAAAGATATCGTATACAACAACAAAAATACAAGGTATCTGAATAATTTGACAAGGCTAACATTTAAAAGTCAATGTTTAAAAATATTTAGAAAAAAACAAAGATAATAAATTGAATTTGAAAAGTTCTTAAGGAGCAATGACAATTTTTAAGGTCCTTTTATTTTACTGTATTTTTGAAAGATGCCAAAGACTCACCATATAAAAAAACAGAAACACATCGCAAGAATAAAATCTCTAAATGTTTCTTCTTTCGTTAAATGTTATTTTATTTCAACAAACCATATATTTCAGTGAAATGAAATGTCCTGAAGTAATAAAAGCACCTGAAGAAGTGAGAAGAAAATCTGTATGCATCCAACTTCTTTCATTAAAGAGTATTTTATTTCTTCAATTCATTGCATTTCAGTGTCATCATCATTGTCATTTTTATGGCAGAAATTTTTGAAAAGAAAGCTGACATAACTCCTAACTCCTTTTCTTTGTTTGCCCATGCAAAGGTTAATGGGTTTTTATTGTCGTGCTGGTGGCCGTGGTGGTACTGGAACCTGAGCAGAGTCCTTGAAACTTGTCTGATTCAAATTAAGCTCAAACACTTTAAACAAATAAAATTACCTCATTTCAATTGCTTATGTATGTGTAACCACTTAGCTAAGTGTTTACAGTTTCTCCCCACACCTATATTGCTGGATGAATCCTAAAAGCTGATTTATCAGGGGGATATTAAAAAGGCTTAGTGCTTTAAAATGCAGATGCAAATTCCCCCACATGGTGAGGCCAACAGGCCTGTTTTTGTGTAAATGAGAGTTATGCTGTTAAATCCCCCATAATAAGATTAGAAAATATCTTGTAAATTAAAGGAAGAGATTTTTAAAATTAATATAATGTTTCCCTGATAGATTACATTCCATGTTTAAAGCATTTTAATAATAATAATAAAAAAAAACTTAACAAATAACACAAGAACAATAATTACTCAAATAGCAAATTAAAGAGCTGAGCTATGTAAAGGCTTTCATATCCACTTGGGATCAATAAACATTGAAGTGAAAGAGAAAACCAGTTAATGAACTAACAAAATAACATAATAGGAGTATTAGGGGCTAGTAAATGTCATTATATTTTATTATGTTCTCCTATCAAATTATGCCACGCTCTCTTGACTTGATACATTGTATTGTTTAAACAAAAGAATAATCGCAGTTGTAGACAAAGACAGTGAACTCAATGGGTTTCTTACAACACTTACTTACCTTCATTATATTAATGAAAACCTTTAAAAGCACTATCATATTACAAAGAAAATCACCTTTTATAACCTAGCTCTAGTATAAAAGTTATTAATTCTCTTTAAGTCATGGAATCACTCTTGCTAAAATTTAGAATAAAATATTTCACTTACACAGGTCATTTCTCATGTATAGTCATGTGGCTACATGAATTATGACTGAAGAACATACTAGAAATTATTTGAGAAAAAAAATTCTGTGTACTAAAGGTTTTAACCACCGTGTCAGATATTTTTCTCTCCATCTAAAATAAAAATTAAAATGTCTCTGTATATAATATGTATTTTCTCATGCTTCTGCCTTAGTTGAAACAAGAGATGCAGCATTTACTTTTGTTTACACAAATTAAAAAAAAAAAATTCTTCCTGTTAAAACTTCTGATGAGCTATAAAATAAATAAAAATTGATGGCAAATGGTGTCACAAAAGTACCACAACATTTTCAACCATAAACTGTATGCCCTAGGAAAAATTATGTATCCACTGGTCCATTTTATTAGGCAATGCAAACAAAATGTTTTTTCTGTCAAGCTCTTAATGAGCAAATTTCCAAATAATTCTCCTCAGGTTGTTAAGAACTCCATATAAAGATGCAAAAAGCCTTTTCCAGGATGTTTGTACAGCCATGCTATACTAATCAAGGTTATTACTATGTTTAGCTCTCTATTCACTATCAAAGGAAAGATTCAGTCATTACCATGAAATGTAAGAATGCTTCAAGCTCCCTGAACTTGACAATTGCTAATCTTTAAAACCTCTACACAAAACTTGAAAAGTATAAGCTTACCTTTTTAAAAAAAGACAACATACATTGATGTATTAGAATGGTAAATTTAGATTTCTGAGCATAATATACTCATTAGCATAATATAATTCCTTCTGCCTTTAGGGTAGCCAATCAGATTGTGCAAACATACCTATTCATAGAGCTCTTGAAATGATTTGCCACTTGGGAGTTATAGTGAAACAATGCAATTTCACTTTTCTAGAAATGAATTATGGTTCAAAAATCAAGAAAGTCGATTAAACTTTTAAGGAACACTTTTCAGTCTAGGCACCGAAACATAACTCATAAAACACGGCTAAGTTTTTATATCTCATATAGTATAACCTTTACATTGACTTCACACACACACACACACACACAAAAAAAAAAAAAAAAAAAAAAAAAAAAAAAAAAAAAACAGAGATGCTCAAATTCTCTGTATTTACAACTTCTTAAAAATAAGAACCTTATAGACACTAAACTTTATACTGAACCAAAATTATCTCATAATATTCTTACCATATTGGAGAGTGGGTATTTCAAAAATGCCTATTGGCTATACAAAGCTTAAAGTTAAAATGGTTATTTTAACTAGTTTAATACTCTTGTATTTTTAAAAATAGTTTTTAAAGTCCCTATTAATTAATAAAATATATTATTAATTGATTCAGTAAATATCTAGAGAACATCATCCAAGTTTCCAGCCATTCTGCTAACCCCTGGGAATCAAAGGAGAATGAGATACCATCCAAACCCTTTGAGTTCATGATCAGTCCCAAAACAATCAGTAGTACCAAGGTAGAAAAGGTAACTGAAGAAGATAAGCAAGCCCAGGGTTAAACTGAGAAAATAAGGACAAGTTTTAATGTCTGTGATCTACCTCTAATCCAACTATCTCTTAGATCCTTGCTATGCAAAGTATGGTTCATGCAGGTGCATGGGAATCTCCCAGGTGCTTGTCAGAACTGCAGAATCTCAGGCCCCACCACAGACTACTGAATTAGAACCTGCATGTGAAGAGGATTCCCCAGTGATCTGCATGACATTAAACTTTGAGAAGTACTGTACTAGATTCTTCCATCTGGATTTTCCATTAACACTTCACACTCATAAACCTTTTCCCTCCAACATATTTAACATTCCACTCCCTGCCTGTCTTCAGTTTACTCTTTCTCCTGAAATTACCATCCTAATAACTGGCTCCACAAAACCAGTCAGCTAATCAAACCAGTTATCTGAGAGACATCCTCATCCTACTCACGAAATCACTGAATCCTATTTAATCTACAGCTTAAATAGTCCTCAAATTCTTTCTTCCTCTTCTTACCACAGCAGAGCAGAAATCCAAACTTTCATGACCTCTTAACTTGGCTATTTCAAACAGTTTTCAGATAGACTCTGTGCCATCCTTGTTCTAATCTGTATTTCACACAATATCGAAATTATTGTTCAAAAGCATGAATCTTATTTATACTCCCCTGGTAAAGGCTTTCACACAAAAATATCTATTTTCACATAGGCATAAACAGAATCCACATGCAAATGTATTATTGATCAGGAGATCTGATAAATGAATGTAAATGTGTGTAATTATTCGTTTCTGCCTATAGGATAAAGACAAACTACTCTCTATCTCCTGGTACCTACTTACCTCTGACCATTTTACCCACAGATTGTAGTGTCCTGAACACATCACACCGGGTGTGAAGCAGTCATTTCCTGTCACTGTCTTTGTGAACATTGATATCTTTATGTAGAATGCCTTCTCCCCACCCTTTAAATCTGTAATATACCAATCTTCAAGAGTCTGCTCAAATATTTTTGCCTTTTTCAATTTTTCTGATCTTCTCCAGATATACTTTATCACTTTCTGTTTTATATCCCCACTGTATCGATCCTACACATCTGTTTATTATAACAGTTTGAAAATTGCAAGAGTTTCAGTGTTTATTTCCCTTATCAAACCATGAGTTTTTTGAAGGCAAGAACCACGCCTTATATTCCTAACTTAGGGCCTGATGCTCAATAAAATATTTAATAAGTGAATGCAATAAAGTGAAAAGTACAAAATAATTGAGCAATCATAAAAATGAAATTTTAAGAATATTAAATAGCATGAATATCTCTAAAATGTTCAAGGGCAAAGACAATTGAGTCAAATGACTGGTTAAGGAAGATAACAGGACAACCTATTATTTACATTCATATGCAAAGATTGATTCCATAAGCATATTTTAAAACAGAAAACAGACTGGTGTGAAAGAGAAAAGGGACGCACTAAGGCATTTATTTAGAGAGAGAAGGAAGAAAAGGGAAGGGAACAGAGGCAACTTTAGTATTTCTTTGTGTGCTGACAAAGACGTAAGAAAAAGCAAGTGAGGGGACTCGCTAGTTAATAAGTGGAAAGGCTGCATGAGCTGGCAGCTCTGGATCAGTAAGGCTGTGGGTCATTAACAATCTGTTGAGTGTGGTGTGCCTATAATACGAGGTCAGACAATTAAGTTCATGAACTTGTTTCAATGATATTGCTAACCTTTTTTTGATATCAGAGGGATTATTCATTATGAATTTGTACTAACTGGATAAACAGTTAATCAAGTTTACTATTTGGAAGTGCTGAAAAGGCTGCATGAAAAAGTTAGATGCTCTGAACATTTCATCAACAATGCATGGCTCTTGCATGACAACAATGCACCAGCTCACACAGCACTGTCTGTGAGGGAGTTTTTAGCCAGTAAACAAATAACTGTATTGGAACACCTTCCTTACTCACCTGATCTGGCCCCCAGTCACTTCTTTCTTTATCCGAAGATGAAGGAAATATTCAAATGAAGACATTTTGATGACATTCAAGACAGCAAGAGTAATACAGCAACAGCTCTGATGGCCATTCCAGAAAAAGAGTTCCAAAATTGCTTTGAAGGGTGGACTAAGCACTGGCATCAGTACATACCTTCCCAAGGGGAGTACTTCGAAGGTGACAGTAGTGATATTCAGCAAGGAGGTATGTAGCACTTTTTCTAGGATGAGTTTGCAAACTTAATTGTCTGACCTCATATAACAGTTATTTTGATGTGTTTATTGACAAGAAATGTTGTCCTTTATGTAAACATATTTTATTGAAAAATATAGTTGTTAAATGTGCCAAGTTAAAATGTGCCGAGTTAAAAAAAAACAATGTGCCAAGTTAAAAAACAAAAGAAAAACATTCAAACTTTATACTCTGTGCTTCAAAAGTTATATGCTATAAAGTAGAAGAGAAAGGTATTTGAATAGTATGGAACAATTTAAGCATGAAAGCATATTTCAAGAGATCCTGATTAACATGCAGAAAATGATGTTTATGCATGACTAATTAAGAGAATAATATCTAAAAGGTAAATAAGTCAGAAAGTCAAAATATAGTAACCCTATTCAGTCATTATGCCCTGTCTAATTTGGAAATTGAAGTCGATTCATGGATTAAAAAGTATGCGAATAACATAAAACTATATTTATACTGAAAAAACATAAACCTGCTATAAAAAATTGCTACTTCTTTCTTTCTCCCTTCCAAGAATTCTAAATGTTAAATATTAAAAAGGAGCTGAAATGTGGAGAAATACTTAAGTTTTGCAAACAGCAAAAGATATAAAGCCAGTCCTTGTATAGCTGTAAAATATGTCAAATCCACATTTTCCAGTGTGCAGTTGGCACTAGTGACAATCTAGATTGTAAGATATCAAGTAGGGATACTACTGAGGTTCTTGCATCTGTTTAATGTTTAATATAGACAGTAGTCTATGGGGAGGCAAATTTACCATACATTTAGTATATAAGAGTCTCATTAGAGGAAACATAATTTAACCTTTAAAAGGTATGATAGTATATGATGTATAGTTATATTTATTCACGGTGTAATAGAGTAATCCTATCAAATAGATAAGCAAGAAAAAGAAACCTGGGCTCTTCTCAAATGTATTCATCACATTGATAAATACAAACAGATTTTCTTTTCAAAAGAGAAAATGAAAAAAAGTATACCATATATAATTGAAACCACATGGGAACATTAACTGAAGCACATGTTTTTAGAGTCACTGTAATTTCCAAGGGTTTGGGGTTATACCCCATACTCTTGGAAACAATGACAGATATATTTCAATGCTCACAAAATCATACAAAAATATTGCCTGATCATTCTACACACCTTCCTGGAAAGAAGACATTCAACTTAGACAAAGGAAGAAAACCAAATGAAGGAAAGAAACTCTTCACATAGTACCGTTAAAACAATCATGCTTTGTGTACTGTTTCTTAAAATTGAATCTTAAAGTTTTCTATTACATGTTATGTATTTTTCTGTTGCTGACGTGGAGCAGTTGGACTATCCTAAAAGGCTTTCCTATTAACTGTTACAATAACCAGTCCTTTAAGAAGTAGAAGAGAAAAAAAAACCACAGCATCCTGAGGATGCTTGGGAATTAAAACTTTCCTGGGTCTTAAGCCCCAGCAGAACAGGTAGCTTACGTCAGTTTGCCAGAATGGTTGACAGACCTACCATAAGAATCACAATTTGACTTAAAGGAATGGTTTTAAATTATGTTTCATAAAATCCCTAGTCTCATCTCAGTAGAGCTACTTCAAGAACAATTGGTGAAGGGGAAGAGGTGGTAGGACAAATCTGAGGGCAAGAAGGCAAGGAGGCTAGCAGGCAGGTCTCCTCTGTGTTCAACCCTACTTTACTCAGGAGCTATTCCACTTGTGATTGCATTGGATGTCAAAATTCAGCTTAAGAATTTCCTTGAAAATGAAATGTATTTCCTGCCTTAAGCATTATCATTAGAATTACCTCCTTAAAGTCGATCCCCCAAAATGGCACATTAGGGGGAGGAAAATATATATTCACATTGTCATTAGCTTCATAGTTACCGAGTAGCAATGTGGGAAAGACTTAAATCTGAGAGTATAACAAAATATTGCCAAATTTTATAGATGGGAAGAGGCTGAAACTATCTTCTATGAAATCCCTTTGTTTTTCACGTGAGAACACTGAGGCCCAGAGAGATTCTGGGATTACACCACGTAACATGAGTCAGAGGCCCTGCAGGATCCAGAAGGGAACCTGGAAAGGACAGACACAGTCTGAAGGAAGGAGAGCTGAAGCCCAATATAAGAACATTGTATGGAATGACGTGTCTCATAATAGCATATGTTCTCCACCACTGGAAATATTCAAGAACAGGAAGGGGAACATCTTTTTTAGAGTAACTGGCATATGGTAACAACTTTGTATGCGTTAAAAAAATAAATTCCCATAGTCTAATGAGGTAGATATAATTTTCTCCAATTTTACAGGTGAGAAAACAGATACAGATTGATGAAGTAACTTACCTGAACTCACAGAGCTAAAAAGTAGTAGAGCGGGAAAATAAACTCGGGTTTGGCTTACTTCCAAACACTTGTTGATCTACATTAACAAGAAGCATACTGCATGTAGAATACTACTTATTTCTTGTATGTTTTTATAACTGATTCAAGTAGTTTATGATAGCTGGGTTTGAGAACTCTAAAACCGTAACATCTAGATTCTGTGGTTATGAACTAATTTTGAGCAAGCCATTATAAGAATTCTAAATAATTGAGATGCAACTGGAGAAGACTAGGAGATGGAAACAGAAGGAGCAGGAACCAAAAAGAACTTAGTGCACAGAATAAGTACGGTAGTGGAAAGCTGAGAGGGACATTTGCCAGCTTCCAGTTATACTTGATCTGTCCTTGCTTATTGTTTCTCTAGTTGTAGAATGGCAGAGAGAAAGCTAGCAATAAAGGACTTCAGGTAAATTCTTCAGCTTTTCTGTATTCCACTCAACATTAATGAATCGTTTCTACTTTATAAGGTGCATGTTCTGAAGTAGAGCACCAGGACTCATATTTACAGTTCACTTTCATCAGTTTATATCACTTTATTCACGTTCAACATGGAGAGGCTATTTCACACTCATATTTTTTAAAGTGTTATAATTCACACAGTAATAATTCACATTTGTATATCTTATTTTTAAAAAGCATCCTGCTTCATCTTCATTAAATAAATTTTAGCAAATAAGAGCACCAACTGAAATCTGATCACATTGACAAGAATCACTTGTCTAGCTGTGTGGTCTTGGGCAGTTTACTTAAACACTCTCAAACTCAATTTCCTCATTTATAAAATGGGAATAATTTATATAAATAAATACATGAATGAATGAATGAATGAATAAATAAATAAATAAATAAATAAATAAATGCCTTATAGGTTTGTTACAAGGATTAAAAAAAATTAATAACTTAAAAAATTTAGAACAGAGCCTGGAATGTAACAATTGCTACGTAAGTGTTAGTTATTATTAAAAATATATTTTTAAAATACATGAGTGTTTGCAGAAACATAAATGTAGTACAAAGTTTCAACAGTTACTCACAGAATTAAAATTTTACTGTGATGTACTAGATAAGCTCAAATATAATGGGAAGAGCATTTCTGAAGGCAAAATATTAAACTTCAGGCTTTGCCATTATTATAAATTAATATATTTACTTAACTTAAGCAACTATGAAATCTGTTAATATATGTGTGGAATATGCCTGGCAAAAGGGACTGAACTATTTCAGTAATCACATATTTTATTGAAGAGCCTTTGGGCTATTTTAATATTCAAATCAGTTGAATATTTAGCAGTAATAATGTAAGAGTAATATTAGTACAGGCATTTGCTCCTTTAACAGCAGACATTACAGTCAAGCTATTAGCCTGCATAATGGAAAGATTTTTTAAAGCAGTGTCAAAAGGGAGGCATTTGCAGGTTAGAATATTATTCTGATACCATGTATTTCCATAAATGATGCCATTTCTTAAAGTATGAAACATTTTTCATCAACTTTCATACTATTTCACTTTTAAGTAAATTCATACACCTAAAATTTTAACCCCATTAACATAGGCAATCATAATCAATTGTCTAGTTTTAATCATTTAATTGATTTTTAAGAAATGCACCAATTTTTGAGACATCAACAGTATGAGGCATCTAACTGGGTTTATGAACAAAACAGCTTTTTAGAACCTGCGTTTCTATACTCTGTTAATGTTTTGTCCTCTGTATATTGCCTAGTAAAGACAAAGATCTACATGATTTTCTATTTATATATAAATCCTATTTTATAACATTAATACAACACTCCAGGCAGTGCTTTTCTGGGGGATTATTACATGTCCCAGAAGAGGACAAAGCCACTTGGATTCACGCTTTAAAATACCCTTAAGGTGTGTTATAATAACCCAGAAACATTGGTTGCCATGATTTATTGCTTAATTTTCACATTTTTACTTTAACCAAGAAAAGCAACAAAACGTTTTCCTTTTGTAAAAGCATGCAAATCTCAACTATTGTACGTGTTTCAGAATGTGGAACAAACCTGAGCAATGTTATTTTCTTGTATCCTTTCTTAAAATGAAAATAGCACAGCAGCCATGGAACAGAGGCACCCATGAACACAAGCAGAATAAAATGCCTTTTTTTTTTTTTTTAAATTAGCTTCAGAATATTCTTATTTGAAAACATTCAGCTAGTTACAACACACAGTGGTTCTAACCAAAAGCAAAGCGATGTGCTACTTCCTTGTAGTATTGTTTTATTTCTTTAGTCCTTGGAAAACACCAGAAGCATTTCTATTGTACATGCAGGTGTGCTCACCTACTGTGGAGTATAAATTGTATCTTCTTTTAGATGAGCAGGAAAGGAAAGGGAAGAACGTTTTGAGTATTTACTTCCTGGCTTGCCACTAATTAACTCGGTTTGTCCACTTTGAAAAAAATCACAATCTCGGTTTCTCTATTCTGGTAAGTGTATTCCACTTCCTTCTCATCCACAAAACCTTATTTTGTGATGCTTGTGTTGAATATCAAATAGAGCAGGTAAGACATAGGTTTTGTTCATAAGGAATTGGAATATTGGTGCAAAATTGCTGCTCTCTCACGACTCAAAAAGCCTTTGAATAGGTCAACATAGGGATTTACCTTACCTGGTCCTTATTGTGGAATGACAGGAAGAAATCGTCGCTAGTTTTCAAATGATTTTCACATTCATTACTAGGATTGAAATTTACATCTCCCTCACCATCTCGCTGGGTTACGAATCATTTCCCCTTATTTATAAATATAGATACGGGCTCAGGAAGTATGAATGTTCGGCTGAAGTTAAAACAGCTAATCAATCATGAAGTTCAGACTCCAAGACCTATTTTTTTAGAATTCATGTCTACAGTTATTTCTACACGGATGTGGGTGGGAGTGGAAGGGATGTCAGTGGCACCGCTGGGAAAAGTACTCAGACAGAAACTAAAGGTTTGAAGCATTCTATAAAAATGATAATCATTACCGTGAATTGATAAGGTCTCGGAGCCAGATCCTGTGCGTGGCACTTTATTATTTCATTAAATCTCCACTAAAACTCTACATGGCTTAAGTCCTTTTACAACCCCTGTTTTACATATAAGGAAGCAGAGACCAGAAAGTTAAAATAATATGAAAAAACTCATATGTCTCTTGAGTGGTAGAATTAGGATAGTTTCACATTTGTCCTGTCTCTCAGGATAGTTCTTCCCACATCTCACTCACTGTTTGGCAACAGTTTCCAAATTACATATATGGACAGATTTAGGAACAACTTTAAATGTAAGGAATTGCATCATAGTTGGAATTTTTTAAAGTATATGATTCAAAAGTTGTTCTGTCAGATACTCAGATACTATAAATGCTTAATTCTTTCAAATTCCATGTTAACAATTCACAAATTCTAAAAAAGGCACTCTGATTTAGTGTAAGTACATTTTAGTGAGTCCTGATATAATGCTTTTGGAAGAGAACTATTTACTCCAATTAATCTGCCTTGACTGATTACTTAGATAGTCTATATAAATTATTTATTTATATATAAAATGAATTTAGTCTTGAAATGGAACACATCCACATAAAAGTGTGAAGGATCCTCAATAAACATTTAATATTTCTGAATGTCACAAATGTTTATATGATTCTGTGCCCTCCAAGGCCATGGTAGAAAAAAAAGTGCACATCTACACAGTCACAATTAAAAGCTATATTAAATTACACAGATGGAAAGTTAAACACTTATGTTTATTTAATATTGTATTCTATTATGCTATTACATTAGGATGTGCAAAAGGAAAATATGTTTTCTCAACTGTTTCTCTCAGCTACACAGCTAGGTATAAGAGGATGAAAATTAAGGTTCTACAAATAGGCCAAATAACTACAAATAACCAACACAGTTAATTTTTTGTTTATTTTTTAAAAGGTGGACTATAATTAAGTATATATTAATTTAAAGTGTGCAGCAACAAAGTAGAGAAAAACACAATAAAACAAGAGTTTTTAACAATGGATGTAAACCTTGTATTTATACTTATCAGGAAAATCAATACTTTCTCGGACACACATCAGATCTATTTGATGGAACATGGTGATGGTGGTGCTTACACTTTGTGTTCCTGCCTGCGACAACATTCTGCCTCTTTAACATCTGTGTTGTAAATGTATTTATATCTGGATATTTACATTATATATGTATATATATTTTTATAGCCTCTGATATGTTAAGCATATAATCCAGGGAACAAACAAATATTGAGACTGATTTGAGAACAACAGATATTCACCAAGATATAGGGATAGATATTTAATAGAAACAAAAACAAAATACAGTTTAAGACCATATTTTGAAGAGATGGCTGCTATTTTTCACTGAGCACTTACTATATTCCTGGCACCACTAACAATTTATTTTATGATAATCTCATTGAGTCCTTACAACACGATGACATCGATATTATTGTTATTCCTACTCCACAATGAGGAAACATGCATTTACTCTAGTCGCTTGTCTAATAACTGACAGAGCCAGGAAACAGACCTAGATAGTTAGATATCAGAGTCAGTGCTCTTTTTACCCTTTGTTAAGCAACTATGTTGTAGCAATTCTTTGAAAGGCAGTCTGCTTTTCAAACGTAAACTACCATTGTCTTGGTTATTCTTCTTTGTCCTTTTAAACAACCTTTATTAACGTACAGAGAGGAAACAATGGAATTAAATAGTTTTATATTTAGAATCAAGCCATAAACTATTTCATGATTACATGTCTGAAAGACTGACTCAATCTGGACAATTACAAACACCTGAACGTAATTTTATCACGTGTGACAAAGACATGAATTCATTTTAATATAATGCTATGAAATATGTAAAAAAAAATGTGACACAACTCTATTAATAATTACTATCAGGGTGTAATATTTTCCAGGTCAAGTATTTTTATTGGCTCTCTGGACCATCTATAATTAACACAGCACCCTTTTTGGTGTTCATGGGTACTACTCAAAATTGCTGCCACCTGCTGGTGGTATTTCCTTATTGTAAAAGAGCTAAAGTTCCTTTTGCTAAACATGTTTTCTAGCATTATCAGTTCTGAGTCATTTTCTAAATACAATGTCCTCACGCATCAGACATTAGCAAAGGTGCCACATAACTGGTAAGAAATATAGCAAGATTTAAAAGGTTTAAAGTATGACTCTAACCAAAGCTGTTAACCAAGATATGACGACGGTGGCTTCCTCCATGGAAAAATCTTTAAATAAGTCTGTTACATCCGTACTATTGAATGTTTTGCAGTGGTAAGTAAGGAGAACTAGTACTACACACATGGGGAAGGCTAAATATCCATGATGTAGGGTGAAGGAAATAAAAACAGGTGCAAAACATTATATACATAAATAACATGATTAAATTTATTTCAATAAAAAATCAAAGATTAATAATTTTAAGCTGAGATTGGAGTTGAGGCTGGGTCTATTCCCATGGGATATTCATATTCCTTCCCTTAAGCCATGATGGTTCAATAAAAAATAGTTTTCAAGTTCAAGGGAACTATTCAATAATAAATCAGGAAAATCAGGAGCCTTTGCTGAGATACTGTGTTCTGCCACTGAGTGCACAGTCTCAGGCATGTGACTTTTTTTTTTTTTTTCTTTTTTTTTTTTTAGTTTCTCTTATAGAGTATCTCCATCTGGAAATGACTTCTGCTAAAAAAGAAATGACGTACAAAGATGAAAGAGATCATCTCTACCTTCAAAAAGCTTGCGATCTTTTAAAATAATCACTTCATTAGTGTGCACTGATAATTGAAGTAATGCATGCAAAGGTCTTTGTGTCCCAAGAAACAACATTAGGAAAATATTATGGCTTCTCCATAAGTCAACATATTTTAACAAAATAAAGAGACTCCAATGTAACACTGAATACGTGGCACTGCTAGGTTTTTGAGAGTGCCAACTTTCAGGTTATCGAGGATTCCACTAACGAGAAAAGGACAAGGAGAACACTCACATACAACAATCATGGGTCATATTATGACAAATTCTATAATATGAATCAAATAAAATAATGAGTACCTGAAAGGGAAATTTTCCCCAAAACAGAAGGCAGTGGAATCTTACGTAGACTTTGAAAAATTATTAAGACATTATCAGGTAATAATGTAGGGAATGAACATTCCAGGCAAACAGAACAGAATGAATCAGGGCATGGAAGTGGAAACCTCCATGTTCAGAAAACATCAAAATATGCAATGAAATTATAGCTCAGTTATTGACCATAGATGATAACAGTGATTGTCCGATGTTGACAAAGTTGACCATTACGCCATGCAGGATAACCTTTTTCCTGTAAAGTATGAAAAAGCCATTAAGGTTTCTGATCAGGGGAGTGACTTGGGCATTTCTTCATCTCAAAGAGAACACCATATAAGCATAATAAAGCATGGATTAATGGATGTGGACGAGCTAACGCAGATGCCCGAACACTAGATCATGCTAGCAACAGTGGGAAAGTAAGCAAGAGAAAATATGAGCTATTTCATTGGTAGGCTCTTGTTAAAACTTTAAAATGAAGAATTAAATTTCTTCCTTCCAGCTTCTAATTTTCCAACATTAATCTATTTTGAATTTTACAGTAATAAACCTCTGAATGCTGAAGAGAAAACAACACCAACAACAAAATCCTTTGTGTTCCAGGATACCAGCTTAATATTGTGAGCAAGAGGACAAAGACGATTTTGGATTTTCTACTATGCAGAGTCCCTGAAAGATATAAAGCATAATAAAGAAACTCTCAGCAACTTGATAAGAGGAATGAATATGATATCAAAGAACAAACACTCAAGGACTATCTTCTCATAATAAGTGCAAACACCAATGGCATGTCAAGGATGTAGAGAGGAGAGCTTCAGATTCAAAGAAACATGGAATAATTTTAAAGACCTAGTCCGTTTTTACTTAGAATCATTGGTAATTCTGGTAATATATTGAAGAAGAGTTTCCAATGAGATAAAATGCTGGTGGTAGGCATTTAGCTCAGAAATGTATTCCTTATATATCATGAGGTAAAGGAAAAAGAAGTATTCAGTATACACAGCTGTGAAATTTAATTGCTAGATGCATATGTAGCTAAAAAGAAATAAGATATCATGGCATATGCAAAAACCTTCAAGAATTTCATTTCCTGAAAAATTAACAACTTATGCCACATATTTTTACACTTAACTATTTGTTACCTGTAGATTCACTTTTACATATTATAATTGTCAAGCCCAAAATATATTTGGAATTCCTTGATGGCAAAGGCTTTTTCAAAGTCTCCCCCTGAATCTCCAATAGAAGCTCACAAAGTGCTAGAGGATAATACAAGCCAGATAAACACTTGTCACATTAGAGGGGAAAAAAATTTTCCCATGAATCTGCAATAGACAAGAGCATCATAGTAACCTAGAATCACATAGAATGAACCATTCTACAGAATCATTCCCTACGAGGATTGCATTCACAGTGCACAGAAGCCAGCACTTAAGCACCACTTAAATAAAAATACCTTCTTGAATGAATTGGCAACAATAGACCTTGAGTATAAAATGGAAATGGAATAGATGCTGATTGTGATGAACTTGTCAGCCTCCTAACCCTCGGCAGTTAAATTGGCAAGTGCAGTAAGAATGCTGACAAAAAATCAGAGAACAAGTCCATCAACTCTGAACCTTACTGAAAGGAAAAAAAAATGGGAGTGTGTGTGTGTGTGTGTGTGTGTGTGTGTGTGTGTATGCATATGCATGCAAGAAAGAAAGAAGACCTAATGACTATTACAAGATTCTTGTAATAGATGAAATATGTGACTAAGTACATGCAGATTATGATGAATATGAAAGAAAACTCCAGTTGAAGTTGTCAAAAACAGCACTTTAAATTTGGTTAAATATTAAATTCAATCCAAATACCATCTTGCAACTATTTCCAGGACAACGTTTTCATAATCTTCGATATTCTCTCTCTACTAAAGGCCATGAGTGAAGAGAGACCCAATCAAAGCAGTCTATCCCCACTCAGGCCAATGACCTAACAATCTGGTTTCTGTTTAGGTTATCCATATGGCAATATGTTTCATGTAGCCAATGCCACTGTAGAGTTTTAACTGGTATTTGTTACAAAAGGGGCATGTGTCTGAGAATTTCAATTTCCTCACTGACAAAATAGCACTCATACAAGCTAAAAGTTAAATTAAGAATGAAATAATTTAAAATACACTCTAGGTATATAAGTTCAGCTTTGGCCATCAACTCATTTTTACACTTTTATGTAATAGATTGAATACCAATCCTACTGACCCCGTCATTTGTCCTTTATTTCCTTCCTCTGTCCCTTCAGATACTCTCTCTGCATGTTTTGCAAGGATTTAGATCGACTCTTCATGTGTTTAATGCCCAGGTAACCTATACCTGTAGTACTTTTTTGTCTTGATTACAAATATTCAGGATTTGATATTCTGTATATATTCTTTTACATTATTTCTAACCCATGTCTTCTGTTTTTGTCTACAGTTCTCCTTTTCTGTCCCGAAATTGCACATTCCATTAAATGGAATGTTTTCCTTCTTGACTTGTTTGAATATGCAAAGATAGAGGACTAAAAATTGAATAGCAAAGCTCCCCGATATTTCAAGGCAAGATGCTAAGTCACCTCTATGTTACTACTTCTAAGAGAGAAGTCAAACACTGGTTCTGTGACCCCAGACCAATTCCCCCGTGAGAGTATCATATGATAGATGTTGAAAGGACTGGGAGAGAAAAAATATTTTGAGAAATGCTTGCAGGTTTGTGGAATACATGTCTTCACCTCACATCCCATGAAAGGACCTTAGGACGCACAGTGTATAGGGACTATGAGCCACAGACACAAAGGCAAGATATGTCTACCTTGTTTCTTAAGCCACAGGGGAAGGTTAGGTGGCCATGTAAGGAATTCCCACACTTCCTGGGGTCGTCAGAGAAAGGTGACATCAGTATTTGGACCATTTGTGGACCATAATGGAGAGAAAGTAAGTCTGGGATGACTTAGAGGCATTCCATCTAAGGAAACAGCTTCTTGAGTCATGGTAAACCTACAGAAACTATACAATGAGGTGGGAAGACAAAAGAAGCTGGCCAGAGAATGCACATCCTGCAAGAGAAGCAGTACAGTTAAATATTCCCAGTGTAGACACATCTAAAGAAAACATTCAAGACAGTATTAAATTTGGACATCTGCCAAGAACAGAGAACGATAGTATCCGATTGCAACAGCACAAGTCAAAAAATTACTTATTTACTTCTTATCTCTCCTCAGTTCATCCTCTCCCTCATCAACTCAGGAAAGTTCAAAATTTAATAAGCACAAGACAAGGAAATAAAGAAATCAAAGTCACCTGCCAATCCTCATGCTCTCCTTCCCATGATACATGACAAGTTCAAAACACACAAAACCTTAAGGAATAAAATTTGGAATTGTGTCTATTACACTTGTCTAGTAGTAGTAGACACGTCATCTCCTTACATACACATGATTTTTGTGTAAATGTGACCAGGACTCTATTATTATTATTTTAGACCATCCAGGAAATTCAAAGGCTCTATCTTAGGTGTCATGGGACACACCTGCTTCCTGCAGCAGCTTCATACCAGCATGAGGGATAGGGATAGGAATAAAACAGTTTTGTGCTGTACTCTGTCATGTTGCACTTTTCCAAAGCATAACTAATCATATGTACATGAATCTGCACTAAGTTCTATTTTTTTTGGGTATCATGCTGGGTGTCATGCAGGCTCTCTGGTCCCGCTCCCCACATAAGAACACAGGATATGGTGAGGCCAAAAAGGAACACCAACGGAGCCATAAATAGGGAATCACACCATTATAGTCTCGCTGGCGACTGGATTGGAGACACAGGAAGCAGGAGCCACACGATCTGCAACCTGCCATCCGCTTCTCTATCAACCAACCAACCAACCCCACCTGCTAGCTGTAATCTGCCGTCCTAACTGCAATCCACTCTTGCTAGCTCAGCCACCATCTTCTTGCTAGCCCCCATTTACTGCTAGCATAGCCACGACAGTTATATTAGTGGACAATGGCTCACTGGTTATAGCTGATGGCCAACTAACCACAGTTGATGGCCATCCAATCACAGTTGATGGCCATTTACTACCTGAGCCAGCACATTTCCACGTGAGGGTGAAAGCAAGGAAACTGCACTCCTGGCTCTGTCCCCACAGGGGGTAACCTACCAGGCTGCACATCCCCGAGAACAAATATCAGCTGTTCCATCACCACATTAGTACGTATCTAACCTGGCTGAAGCCATGAAGGCTCTTTCCCTGAGGTCTGCAGGTGAGCATAGGTGTCTTGAATAGCTCCTGAGCTTTTCTCACAACTTCTTTCCCCTGGAATTAGTAATCCTTGGGTTATCTCATACTCCCCGTTTTCTCTCCCAACTTTTCCAATACTTTTGTAAATTGTTTCCTTTATGAAATCTTGTCTGTTTGAATAACTAGTAGCATTGCTTGTGATATCCTTACTGGGCCGTAACTGATACACTCACTCATTCTGCGTTACATATCATACATGAATATATTAATACAAACATAAATGTTGGTGGAATAGTTGAAAGAAGTGTACAAAATTTCCTTGTACATTATTCTCATAATTTTAAATAATTTTACAATGAATATCAAAGATAAATTAACCTCACGTGAAAAGAAGTGAAGGTTAAATTGAACACACAATAGCCTAAAGTGTACTATATATCCCACAGCTAAAAGCTAGCATAATTATGTTGCCACTGCTAAGAACCATACTTTTATGTATTTGCAATCACATGCTATTTGAGTTTGTTTTTGTGTTTTGTTTTTTTACCTTCTCAACATAATTCTGACCTCATTCAATATAACATAACTGCATCGCATTTCTGTAAGATTGATATCTCTTATTCTTTTCATAATTGGTGCAAGAAAGTACTTCAAAATCTCTCTAGTGGTATGAAGTAAAATATATTAACGACCACTTGAAAGTGCATCCTAGTAGCAGAAGGAGAAAGTGTTATTGTGAGAAAAACTTTAACATTACATCAAATAATCTATTTAAAACTAAAAACGAACAAGTTTGATAAATCTGCATCTATCTTCATGTCTTAGAGCACCCAAATATGCCGTGTTTCATAAGCTTCTCTATTATCAGTCACAGATCAAATTCAATATCCAAAATCAAAGATCCTGAAGAGTGTAAGAAAGATTAGAAGGAAATTTATATATGTTTTTATGGACCTATCTACAAAGGTTTTCAAATAACATCTTAAAATGACGGCATACGACCTGGTGTATTTTGTGGGACTGTTAGGAAATATGTTTCATTAAATATTGTGAATTCATTTGGTAAACCATGAAACCTGTTCAATTCTGAAATAAGAAACCTCAGTCCCAAGGAATGTAAAAGTCCTATAATTCAACAAAGGGTAAAGTTTGAGGAAAAGTAAATAATGAAAATCTAGGAAAACAAATTTGACACTTAAATGATGAAATAATGAAAACTAAATATTTTGAAGATTCACCGAGAGCAATAAAATCAAGAGAACAAAGAAAATCGAGGAAAGTAAATGTATATAATTTTAACATTTTTCTTGAGGAAAAATATAAAAGGAACAATAAATTCACCATAGAGAGAGAGGATTCTTCAAGTCAGTGATATTGAGCTTAGGCCACTACAATCCTTCAAAATAGTAAATACATTACAGGTTCTAGGTTATAGCCAGAGAAATGACCTGAAGCAATAGGCATCTATTTTAGAACAGAGTAAAGCAGGTAAATGATTCAATTTAGTCAGCAGTAAACAAGATAATCTTCAGTTGTCTAAAACATTTGACCATTAAAAAAGTCAAAGGAGAATAAAATGTAAAACTTTACAGAAGGGTAAAGAAAAGTACTTTTATAGAACTTTTCAGAGTTCTATATGCAAAATACTTTATTTTACTAGAATAAAAACAGTTCAAATATGTCAGACATTAGAGCATGGAAATAATAATTCAAAATAAGGACATTTGCCAGAAGGAAACTCAATGTATAACAAATAAATCATAATAAAATGGTTAGAAGGTCATCAATAAGAAACAAAGAAAAATTTTGCAAGCAAAAAGATTGGAATGTTGTATTACAGACTAACTGGGATGCAGCCTGTGACCTATAAATATCCACACCCTGCTAATATGTATCATTTTTAAATAGGCAGAATGGTACACAGATTGTAAGAAAGATTAACCACCCTCCCTCACGTACCATCAAAAACGCTCAGATTACTTTAAATTAAACATTCTCATATTCCTGGCCTCTGCCCAAGTTCATTTTAAAGATTAGTTTTTTGCTGTTTACTCTCTTTATTTGCCCTATTCCAGCAATCTGTTCTTAGCCTTTTAAATATCTACTCAACCATTTCAGCAAGCATTTCAAATATACAGAGGAAGAACAAGATTTAATATTAATAAAATATTCAAAGTTAAAATTCTAGAACACAATTTCACTATTTATCTCTGAGCACCTCTTGTAACCCACCCACTATGTAAGTAAATGAAAAGTGAAACAGAAAGAGTTAAAATCTAAAGAAAGGTCATTTGAGTCTAAAGAGTAATTATGCTAGATGATTCCATTTTGTAAAATGATTACCCAATGATTTTTAAATAGCATGCATTGATAATTAAAAAATATTCACATTTTAATAGAAAACAATTAATATGATAACTTGATATCATGCATAAGATACCAATAAATACAAATTTCAGAAATTAACAGTAATCTAGAACACTAAAAAAGCTTTCCAGTCTTTCATAATATATGATGCTAAAATAGATTTCAGAATTATTTTCGATAAGTTTGATCAGTACATCAGTACTTATTTTAAATTCACTGTGAGTATGCCTCTCATAAGCAGTCATTCAATCTCTATTTATTAAAGACATGGTAGAAACAGAAATCATATCTTTCAACTTGAGAAATTTATTAACAAGGGTTACTATTAATACCCTGATAAGCATTTAATTTATCAATTGACACTCAATACTTTTAACTTTTATTACATACTGTTGAACGTTAAGTCTCTATTTCTCTCCTCAGGCAGATGAAATCTTCTGTGTAGAAGAATATAGCACTAAATGTATGAGCACTTTTCATTTACACAAAAAGAAATTAAATCTCTTCCGCCAAGCACTCAAGGCCTCCAGAATCTAGCCTAATATGCAACATATGAGGCAGCCAAAATGGACCAACTACTTATTACTGCTTTGATTCACTTCTGCTTTTCCTAGCTCGTTGTTTCCATCTACCTTCAATGCTCTTCCTTATCTTTCATTTTCTACTTATTTCTCTAATTTTTCAAAATCTAGCCATCCAATGCATCTTTGAGAACTCCACTCAAACACAAAATTTGTTTCTTAAAGCTTTTTTGTTTCTTTGTATACCCTCCCAGAAGTGGTACAGAGAGCACTGGATTCCCATAGTTTTTGTTTCTCTCTCTCTCTCTCTCTCTCTCTCTCTCTCTCTCTCTCTGTATTTTGTTATAACTCATAGTATAATACAGTATGTTAAAGTTGAAGCAACTTTAGGAGTCATTTCACTCACAACTCTCTCTTTTTTTTTTGCACATCAGAAAACAAGTCTCTATTTAATGAATTGCTTAAGCACACATAATTAGAAGCAATAAAGGACTGTATCCCCCCTTGCTTGCCTCCCTTTCTACCTTGTGCTTGGAATAGATCTGCATGTAGTTCATCACCCCTTTGAATGGATGAGGTCCTTCAAGTTTCATATTTTATTAATACATATTTACACATAAACTTTTCTATAGAGGACGACCATTAAATAATTGATGAATGAGGTGGAATCAGGAGGGCAGGGATGACTCTACTAGGAGTAAAATTTCTTTAGGGACCTTATAAGTAACAACATTATTTTTAAGATGCTGTTCTAGTCTTTTCTCTGAACTGCAGTGGTTAATCCTGTGACACCTTCCATGCAAAAGTATATTCAGAAGGCTAGTTCCTTTCTGCCTTTACTATATTCTTTAGATATTCTGAAAAATTAAACAATTGAACAACCTTACATAAATGAAAAAGAAAAGGGATTCTCCTAGTAAGAGCTCTATACCACCTGCCTCAAATTAAAATCACATATGCTGATTTTCCACCCTAATGATAGAGCCAACAAAGTAATCAGAAATAAGAAAGATAATTATAGATTGTGTGTCATGCGGGGTCTCCTGTTCTGCTCCCCACATAAGAACGCAGGATAGGGTGAAGCCAAAAAGGAACACCCACGGAGCCATAGGTAGGGGAGTCATACCACTATATTCTCGCTGGTGGCTGGGTTGGAGACACAGTTAGCAGGAGACACACTGTCCGCAACCCGCCATCCTAACTGCAATCTGCGCTTGCCAGCCACCATCTTCTTGCTAGCCCACATTGTGCGATTTTATTAAGGAGAAATATAGGATAATGAACTAGAAAATAATTTGTGAGCCCACTTTAGATAAACTGGTCATTAAGATTTATCTGAGAAAGTGACATTTAAACTGAGAATGGGAGATGAAAGTGATCCAGCTTCAGGAAGAATCTGAGGAAGTTTATTCAAGGTTGAAGAAATAGTAAGAGCAAATATATATTTATATTACCTGGGGTATTAAGGTGTATTGATCATAAACTGAATTTTTCCTTGGTTTCAAATAAAACAAAATAACCATGTAGTGTTGTAGAACAGAAAGCTGTTTGCACACATTTTTGACTTGGGTGCAGAGCACAGCATAGAGCATTTTGCCTCAAACTCTTTTCCCTGTGTGTTCCCACCATCTCTCTTCACTTGGCTAATACACACAACCTAATCAGGAGGAGGCTAAATATGGGCATGTCAGTCTTCCCTACTAACAGGTGAACTCTTTGTGCGTAAAAAGCATCTCTTAGTCATCTTTGTATTCCAATTTTTAGCATATTGCAGGGAATTAATAACATAATTTCATAAATTAGGCTTCAGTGCTGAATGATTTAACCTTTCTAACAGCAAGTTTGAATGGCTAAGGCTATAGATATAGATATAGATATAGATATATACATATATACATATATACATATACATACACACACACACCAGCCTCTGGAGGGAAGCACTTACATATTTTGCTAGTACATCTGGTAGAAAGACTTTCTGTTGATTTATAGATAGTTGAATATTGCTGCATTTTTGTGGAGAAAAATGACTGCTAATATAAAATAAATAATTTCAATTACATTATAGTATTTGATTCTGCTAAAAATCCACCGCTTTTTTTAGATGAACTGGTATTTTTCTACTCTAAAAAGGGAAAGGTTAAAAAACTAAGAAAATCATAAACATTTTAAAATGTATTAATATTGTATATTGTATATAAAATTAAACTTAATATAATGATCAATGTTAAAATTTTATTTGGAAAATAAGTATATATATTTAATAAACCAAATGTTTTAGGAATAAATTAGTTGATAGATATAATGAACACTGATATTGAAAGGTATCTTTTTTCTATTATAAAAATAATAAGCTTCATTTAAATTGATTTTAAATTTCACGTTAGGAACAATTTTCATAAAATTGTGTGATCCATACAATTTCAAATAAAGGGATGAATAATTATTTTTCATCTAACTGTGCAAATGTCACTGAAAGTTAAATTGCTGGATCTATTAGTTGACTTACTCCAATCCCTTAAAGAACTTGATTATTCTCTAAAATATTTTGTCCACTTCAATTCTAACTGGTATGGGAAAAGGAATGGTATTTTTATTCTTATCTATGACTGACTGTTCCATATGTTCCACTTGTGTGATAACAGTGCTTGCCCATTATTGGATGTAGTGGTCAGCCTCCGAAACAGCTCCCAATAATCTGCCTTTGTATTCATGCCCTCCTGGTAGTCATGCCTTGTTCTTTCCTTCACTGAATGGAGCTGACTATGTTTCCAACATGCCAATAGGAAAAGGACTACATATAACTTGTGAGGCTGAGTTATAAAAGATATCCTGGCTTCTATCTTGTGCTTTCCTGAACTGCTTACTCTGGGGGAAGCTAGGACACTCTAGCCCCAATATGAAGAGGTTCACACAGAGAAGTACTGAAGTATCCTGCCAAGAAAGCCAGTACCAATTTGCCATCCATCTGCATGAGCCATCTTAGAACCACCACCTTCAGTTCCAATCAAGCCTTCAGATCTGACCTTAAATAACAGCAACTTGCAATATTCTAAATTTGTTCAGAGTGAAACAATAACTTGTCTTCATTTGACATAAAAAGACTTTTCCTGATTAAAACAAATAGTAAGAAATAGTGTACATATATATATATATATATATATATATATATATATATCCATGAACCAATTTAATTATATATATATTTATATATATAAAATTAAATTGGTTCATGGATTTTGGGAGCTTGTTCTTTGACCCTCAAGTCTCATATTCTGGCATTCTTCTTTCCCCATTGCCTGAATAAGTTAAGCTTCCATTCCATTAAACTACCACTCTCCTTAACATCTCACAGGCACTTTCCACTTTTCGCCTTTGCATGTGAATTTCTTGAATATTTTAAGCCCAATCCTTCTCTGAATGGCTAACGCCTCCAAATTCATCATTAAGTTTCACAGAACCCATGATTAGTGTTTAATGTACAACAAAATTATAGTGAAAGGAAGTATGAGGCCAAAAATTCTGATGAAGCATCTTACATTTGTCCTTTGTGAAAATACACAGTACCATCAAAATTACTGTTATGAGAAGACAACTTGATATGAAAGGGATACTTGTACTTAATGCAGATTTTTTTAATGTGAAAATCTTTGTTTTAAGTATTATATTGCTAAGCAAAATAAGAAACACTTCTTTTAGACTGAATCCTGGAAATAATCTAGCTCATTTGTGGCTTGGAGCAAAATAAAATATTTCACTATATCTACAAAATTGTTGGCATTTCTATTATGATGTACTATTTTTATAGTGTTGGAAAAGATTGACTATTTTCTAGGCCTCCTTTGAAAATTGCAAGGGCCACTGACATCCTAGAATGTGCGAAAGTTTCTTTGCCAAAGAAAACTTAGCTTGGAAGAAAAGGCTTGGTAACTTGTAGCACAGACGGAACACCTGCGAAGCTTGGCAACATCCATGGGTTTGCTGCCTTAGTTAAGAAAGGAGCTCCACACAAGACCGTGAGTCACTGCTTTCGAAGTTGGCATACATTGGAAATAAAAACACTGCCAGAAATCCTGAGATAATTTTTGTCTACTGTCCTAAAAATTGTCAACGTTATCAGAGCCAGTGTCTTGAATTACTGCCTTTTTAAGAAATATGTCAAGAAGATGGAAAGAGAATCTGAAGTTCATCTCTAGTATGTAGAAGTTGGCCAACTTTCCAGAGTACATATTCCAAAGCCCTTGACTGAACGTTGAGTAAAGTGTTCAAGAGACAGCTCCCAATAATCTCGACCTTAGAACTTCTTTATAGAGCTTCTTGATAGCTTGACTTACTTGGGGGTATTTATGGCCATAAGAATAAGTCAACATTCTCACATAGGGCCTTGTGACATCATTTTTGATAGTGATGATAAACTGTTAAGCTATTTTGTTTAACTTCCCAATTGGGGAAAAGTCTGAAGTGGGCAACGACATGAAGTTCCAAATGCTATAAAAAGTTGCTTCTTCCAGGTTAAGTTGATAGTGACAAAACGTAGCCAAATTCTTCTAGGAAAATATCTATATATTTCTGGGATCCCAACAGAACTCTTGATTACTGGTTCTGCTGAAATATGTTTTAAATTAGCACCAACTCAATAATTCTGATATTGACCTAAAAACAAAAATTAGAAAAGCAGACCTGGTCAAATTTTACCTCAACAACGTATTCATATGAATCCAAATGAAGAATCTTGGAGAACTCTAATGTTACAAAAAATAGCTTACCTCTAATGAACAGAGCTAACTATATGAGCCCTGATTCCTTTTGTATTACTAGCAAGATCTGCAACATTCATTTCCTGTCGAAAGGAGAACAACATCACTTGATGTCAAAGATGTTTATATAACTGTATTTCACAAAAATATTTTAAAAATTCACATTCAAATTCTTACTCAAGCAGCTTCCTTATCAAGGAAATTAATTTTGGACAGAGTTAAAGTTTAGCTTATTTTTAATTTGCACAATTTCTACTTATTTCTCTTTTTTTTTCTTGCTTTTAGAATTGGGCCATTAACTTTTGTATAAAACTAGTGAGAGATTGTGTGAATAGATTAATTTGAATAGATCTGATATATGAATAAAGAATATGGGAATGGATTACATAAATTTTATAAACAATTTTTCATTTAGGTTATATCTACATTTTTCTAGTGTGGGGCTCCCATCGATTTCATCAGATTCTCAATGATTTGGTGACGTCAATAATTAAGAGCCATGCATCTCACCTCTTAGACACAGCTTGCTCTGACTTCCCTAGGATGATTCAGCATTTCCACTCTGTATTCCTACTTTGTGCTGGTCGGGTTTCATTGTAGTTTTCTTTTTTCATGTCATTAGATCGTGATATTATTCAGGACAGGAAGTATATATTCATTCAGGAAGTTTCATTCAGTACACATATCAATTAGTATGGCCTTTCAAATGATAGGTGCTCATAAAATGTTTCATGAGTGAATACATGCAAATAAACACACCCTTTCCTTTTTTTTTATTCTCCCCCGGGGAGCTTTTGTTTTTAGGACAAATTATTTTATGTGGGAAGGTATTTCCATCTTCTTTGCAGTTAGTAAAGGAATAAGACCTGGTAACTGGGTAAGACCAAATATGTATGAACAAATTATGGGACAGTTTAGTTTCTTTTATCTAATACCATGTAAACTGTCACCTATACATACAAAAAATATACTTCACACAATTTAAATTAGAATCAGTAGCCTATTATAAAAAAAAAGTAATTAAACTGTTGACAATTAAAAATGTATAAAGCATGAAGATTTTTAAAAATCACCTTTTATTTTTTCACATCATATAAGTTGTGCTTAGTTCTAGAAACAATTCACTTGATCCATTCTTTAAAATTAATTGCCAGAAACCACAGTAATTAACATTAAACTCAAAAGCCACATATCTTCAGCCAAATTCTATTTGTAATTAGCTAAATTACTCATTTAACTTAATGAAAAATGAGAAATGGTAAATTATTTATACCGCACTTGTTTTCAATCCCTTTTTGCCCTTTAGATAATTACCTAATCATATACTAGTTTCATATTTTGTATTTATAACATTTCAATATCAGATTTTAATCTGATACTGATTTTAGAGGTAGAAGATTTGTATCTCTAAAAACAACACAACTATTTTTTTTTTCTATTTTAATTTATTTAAGATTTTTATACCTTACACATATTGGAACCACAACTAAATGTTTGTTGAACTTAATTTAATACTCCAAATATTCTGAATGAAACCATCTCCTGTGACAGAAAGCATTGTTCAACCAATTAGAAGAGTATAACACCATAAGGTAAGATGATGAGATCTAAACCTGTTGAAATTAATTAGCTTTGGGGAGTAATTTTAAAATAATAGGTACACTAACTAGAGAAAATTACGCAAAATATCTCCTGCATAAAAAAATAGAGATACAGCAAAAATACAATTGTAAAGAACAACGTCTTTTCTAACCTAGTGCAAAGTAAATCATCAGAACTTTTTCATATTAAACTCTTCTGTGTACAGGGAAATCCCTTAGGAAATTCACCATCACTGAGCAAATGACTGATGCATTTGACTGAATATTTACATCCACAGCTATATCATAGCACTTCCCATCTGTTTGTGCTCTTTCTCTCTATTTTGGTGTTTTTGAGACCCTTTCCTGAACCTTGAGTCTTAGAACACAGATTCTTTGGAATAGTTTATTATTCGACTTGCCTGGCCCAAGTCTACAAGCTCAGGTACATTATTTCAAATATATTTTTGAAAACAAGTTTTATCTTTAAAAGGAAATTGTTACCCTAACACATCTAATTTATATCTACAAATATCGTGGTATATTATTTAGAAATAAATGTCTATTTAATTGTTTTGATGACAGACTTATTTTGTAAAATTAGTGTTCCAATCTTTTTCATGTCAGGCTAGTATTCACCATAAGCACATGGTATCTGATTATTAATTTTCTGTTGAGATTTTACCCAATATTTGACTTGCCATCCATGCTATGTATGTAGTTAAAACACCACCCTTGAATACACCATTTTTTCCTTATCTGTACTTAAAATAAAACTTTCTCCCTAATATTTATATTTTTAAAAGTTATCTCTGTATATTAGTAGTTGGAATTTTAATACACATTTTGAGAAGTTATGATTTACAAATTTAGAAGAGGGCAAAAACCACTAATTATCCCTAGAGATCTAAGAAATGGTATTTCATTTGCAAATACATTACATTTATGGAAGCTATAGTACTCAAATAATATTAACACATATGGAACTTCTCATCTTCAAAGCCTTTTTCCAACTATTAAGTAATTAGCAAGATTACACATTCAATAGGTGATATATGGACCACATGTTTTACTTAAAAAAAAAATGACTTGTTTATGGTAAACTGTGTACATATATTTTTTTTTTCTTTGCTGACACGAAATGCTTACTACTTTTTAAAAAAATCTCTACAACTCATTTTAAATATCTGCTCTGGTTCACTATTATAAGAATACTGAACAAAAGTAAAAGGCTTACATTAAAGATGAAGTTTACATTATCCTTGCCCTTAATGATATAGACTAGGCCTTTTGAACAAGGCATTTACAGTTTTCTTTTCAATTAATGCAATGGAACAAAATTATTTACCCTGTACTGAGCAAATAATTACCTTCTTTTATTGTTGTCGCTCTCTTTTCCACTGTGGTTCTAATGCTGACTGACTCGGCCCATTCTATAATTCTTGCTGTTTTTATGTGAAATTTCCTTTGAGTCTTTGGAGATAAAAATTATTTTTTTAATTGCACTAACAAAATGGTGGAAAATAAAATATGCCTGAATATGCAGGTACACAGATTATGCCTTGATTTCAACATGTAGAAACACTGAACAGTATTTATTGACAAATTTATTTAAAAAGAGGGTGCTTTGTATTCCCAAATATATTAAATGCTTATAGCAAAAATATAACAATTTGGAAAAATAAATATCAATTCAGATGTATTTTGAAAAATATGAAATATAGTTTGGTAAAAATATTTTTATAAAATAAAATTCGTATTATACATGTTAACTGTACAACTCATTTATTCAACCTTTTAAAACATAAATCACAAGAAAACAAAAATAGATTACATACCTAGAAATCTGGCTTCTAATACTAGTTCTGAAAATAACTAGCTGTGTTACCTTAAGTAAGCTACTCAATCTTTCTGGCTTCCAGTTTCACCATTACTAAAATTCTGAAGATAATTCTATGATTTTATGATTTGGTATAATCATAAAATTTTTCTTCTTAATTTATTTCTTATTTTTTCTTCTCAATTTTTTGTTATTTCTTATTTTTGTCACACTGGTAAGTAGGTAATCTCTTTGAGATATCTGACTATGTATTATGTGGGATTTGAATACCTCTCAGTTCCAAAAAGAGTAATTATATATAATGAGTCAATAATATTTTTTGATATTCTTATGTTAGCTAATAAGCTACTACTCTTAAGGAGTTAATAAAATCTTTATTTTTCTCTTTGTGTGAGTCTTGTTTGGTTCAGGGGAGAGGCCAAGTGAAGAGAGAGACATTAATTTTGTACATGTCCAAAATAGGATGAATAATTTATTTATTATTCACTTATTCATTTTTTTTCTGGCAGTTCAAGGAAAGTTACTTTGTTAATCATGACATAGAGGATCAAAGGTAGAGTCTTAGCTGGTCCTGGATAAGAAAATATAAGAGAACAGCTTTTTCTTCAAAACCTCTCAGAGTTAGTATTGTTGTCAGTTCCCTTCCAGATTCTATGGTGGAAATTGAAATTAGAATAATCTATCTAGTAAGTAAAGTTCTTGCTGGAATTATAGTGATTTACTTTAGAGCTCATTAAAGTGATAAGAATGTCATTAGATTCACACTAAGTTACTATTTTAGGAAACAAAAGTCCCCAATGTTATTTTCATGAACTATGTCCTTTGATTACACTCAAAATGTAGAACAGTAGCCAGTAATTCATTTTTATTGAATCAGTTCTTTTTCATTACACATAATAGTACTTTAAGTAAGAACTAATAGGATGTAAATGTTAACTTTTGTTTTGAAGTCTATTTGAACCACATTTTCTCTATTTGCCCACTAATATGTCCAATTAGTCACCAGTTTCTGTTTACTCTGCCTCTGGACTATTTTGCTGATTCCACACAGATAAATTACACATGGGTCCTTCCATTTCCATTAACTGTTGATCATGCAGTTACATTCTTTGTTAAGCCTCCCTGTACTAAGGCAGAGCCTGTCCTCTCTGCTTTGTGCTCCCACAAGCCCTCGGTAAATAGTTTCTACTTCAGCAGTTTTTACTCTTCTTTAAAGCCACTGCCCTCTTCCCCCACTGTACCCCACCAACACCACCTCCATTGCTGAGTTTCTGAAAGTGATGACTGTGCCTTACTAGTTCTCTAAGTCCCTGGTACATAACGTTATTATTTATTGGATGGAAGGACGAATTGATAGATAAAATAATGAACTACAAAAGTTGTATACTACAACGTAAACATTAGGAAGAAGAAATTCCTCGCCAAATTCTTGACTACAAAATTGTGACTGTGTATTACAGAGATACAATTAAATTCAACTTCAATTTTTAAAGCATTTATTTAGTTTTCCAAACCTTAGATTGGCATGGATAACACTGCATACAAGTCCAGGTAGCTAGCTTCTACAGAAATATTTAAATGCTCATATCTGTTACATAGTTGCACCATTTTTTTAGGTCATGGTTTCAAGTAAGAAAATTTTTATAATTTACCTACTTAGGATTTGGCAAAAAGATAAAAAGTAAGACTCTCCATTCTTCACTTCGGAGGCACTAGGTATGGCTGAGAGTGTGCTGGACCTAAGGAGCACGAGGTGAATGGCTCAGCTCTGCACAGCTTAGAGTGGGAATCCCCTGCTCCCTAATATACACTGTATTAGTCAGCTTGCTCTGCTGTACAGAATACCATGGACTGGGTGGCTAAACAATGGAAGTCCGTTTTCTCAAGCTCTGTAGACTAGGAGTCCAAGGTCAAGGTGCCAGCAGGGTCAGTGTCTAGTGTCTAGTGAGGGCTCTCTCCCCTGGGTCATGGACGGCCGCTGCTTTCTTATTGTGTTCTTACATAGCAGAGACAGAACAATCAGGTATCTCTGCCTCTTCTTCAAAGGGCACTGGCCTTGTGTGATTAAGGTCCCACGCTTATGACCTCATTTAACTTCAATTGCCCCTTAAAAGTCCTATATCCAACTACAGTCACATTGGGGGTCTATAGTTTGGGGTTTCCATAGATGCATTTGGGGAACACAATTCAGTCCATATCACATACACATGCTCTGATTTTCTCCATTTCTTTTCTTGGTATTTCTTGATAAATTGGACACATCTGAACACAATGGACCTAACAGGACACACATCCAAGTTTTACAAATTACATTTGTCTTTGGGGTTCTGGATTTGGACATTCCCTTAACATTCAACTTTACTATGCCCAATATAAGATGGATCCTTGCATGTAATAAGACTCATCTGGAAATGTGGAAAGAAATGAAAGAACCATTACGAATGGAGCTCACAAACTTTACAGTTGAAAGTGCCAAAAATAGAGGGACTTGGCAAAGAGGACCAAGAAAAAGGATTCCTTTCTAATCTCTAACATTAGCATACTCCAATTACATTCTATGATATCTGGCATGCTATCTTGTTAACAGTAAGTTGAAGGGTTTGGGGCTGTTGATTCTTTTAAAGGTTTCTCAGAATTCATCTGGTCTCTAAATTTATACATAGCAGTAAATTTTGTAATATAATAGGGAGTTAGAAGGAAAATTTCAACAGTAGTTTTGTCTATGTCTAGTTTGTTTCGTGTGTTCCTGTTAAATAACAACGACTAGGATTCATGTTATTATACCAATTATGTCTTGATGAGTTAGGTATCTGCTATAGCTATCCTTTTAGTTTTGTGTTATTAGTAGACAAATGTTTCATTTACGAAATGTAAGCTTTACACTTAGTATCATTGCCTATCTATTGCTTGGGAAAAAATCAGTATGTATTTTAAATTACACATATAATTGTTTTGGGTTTTGGTGCCTAAGTCCTCTCCTTAAAATGCATGGAAAGAATTAAAATGTTCAAATTGTTTCCTTTAATTCCTTTCATACAGTTTTGTGGGGGGGGGGGGGGAATTAACCTCAACACTCTAAAATGATTGTAATGAGTAATATTAAAAATGGAACATCTCATTTCCTTTTTATTTCTATTGTGGGGATTGTAAACACCAGAGGTATCTAATGAAGACCTTACTTTTACAACATCACAAAATGAAAAAGGCACATTGGAAATACAACTGGAAGCTTGTCTTTTAGATTGGTCCCCAGACCTACTGCAACACATCGATTTATTTTTTTTTTCTTGTTGCCTTTCTCTTACTTAAAATTTCTAGTGAGTTTAATGTGATAAGGCGTCAACAAAGCAGCTGTGTAGATGCCAACATGTAGTTACAATGTGAGCCTTCTTTATTAGGGTTCTTGATTTTCTAGTTTTAAGCCTGGGGGTAAGAATTATATGCATCTAAAGCCACTACATTCTGTCTACAACACAAGTCTATAATAAATGGTCTAATCATCACTAACATTTCAGACCCTCAATCTTTTTTAGACCTCCCTTTCCTGTAGACTCACAGACCAGTCATTCTTTGTGGGAGACAAGGGAGTAAAAGTTTCTTTTCCTTAACAGGTCAAGTTGCTGCTTATTACATACAGGAGTTCTTTCGAATGAAATATGATTTACTCATTCTACCTTATAAATAATTATTATTTAAAGTTTAACATTATTTCTTTTTTAGCATTGTTGACTTTATCCAATATACAATTATAAGCACATGGACAGTCTTGCCAACATTTTTAAAAATGATAAACAGATTTTAATATACTTTGAATGACAGTATATACAAGTAACCAAGAAACAGAGTAATTTCCTGCCTTTTGGTTGGTTTTGCTCATATAAAGGCAGAATTTTCAGCTTTCATCTACTGCAGGTTGAACTACCCATGAATATTCATTCAACAAACATGTTTTAATAATTATGAAATTAAGTACTTCTAATAAGTTTATACACCATGCATGTTAAATCTTAAATCATATTTTTACTTATGGATATTTTACAAACATAAAACAAACAGCAAAATAAAACATTTGGAAAATAAAAGAAAATGTTCCTCCTTGACTTATAATCTTTGTTTCATGCATAAGACCAGTGTCCCTTCCATGACAGTGTCTGCAGCATTTGAGATTTCAACATGATTTAGATGAAAACTCAGGCTTTAAAGAATCCATCTTGCAGTCCTTTGACAAAGTAATTGGCTGGAAAAATTATAATAAAATTTTCATAAAGTTCATATTCATGAAGTGACAAAAATTGCTTTTAGGAAATTATGATATTAATAATTTATACTCATGTCAATAGCATTTCCAAAATAACTTAAACTCTCTACCTTGAAAATTATCAACCTACTTTGATTTTTCTCCCACACACAGACAGTTAAATACGCTGAGACACATTGAGATCTAGATACAGATTATTCATTTAAGAAGATAACTCCTTGTTTAATTAGAGATTTATCACCTTAACTAGCCGTACTATTGCTCTGAATTAGTTTTCCTGGGTTTGCAGAATTAAAGATGGTAAAAATTGATGAACCTTAGCTGTATTTCCCCCCGAAGGGTACAAACTTTTATTACATTTCAGACGCAAAACACAATTAGCCTCTAACCTAACCATGTTAATCTCCTTGAGTTAAGCTTATATGTTTCTGCTTGTCTAGAAACTTTTAATGAAAGATCTATGTCTTTTACAGCCGATTTTAATAACCTCTTTATTTGCATCTCTGCCCTTGTTTAGAGGAGGAGTTAATACGATAAGCTCCTGGATTACAGAACACACTTTTAAAATTGAGCATAAATAACATTCAGTGACATTCAATTGAAGCAGCACTCGGCAAGAGACGGACATCAACAATAAATATTATTCAAGTTCCAAAAGTTTCCATGTAATTAACTAAGACGGATACATTAGTGGCATCCATTATGTTACCTTCTGGAAACTCCACACTCCTGGCCACTACACAGGGCCATTTTGACAAGACTGGACTTTTAAAAGAATTGATTTACTTTATGTATAGTTATTTAAAGGTAGATTTTTTTCCCCATATTTTATGTGTTTTCCATAGCACAATAGCAAATGCTCACCTACTCCCAAACTATATTTTCTGCTGAGCAAAGTTTTTGTTGAGGTAAATATGCCCTATTTCAAAATGGGATCACTTGTTGATTTCCTCACTCTGGGCTAAAATCTATGACATAGCTAATTCCTTAGTCCCAATGAAATGTTTGATAACTATTGTGGGTGTTCTAGTTTTATTTTGTAGGAAGGATTTATGTCAAAAAAAAACAAAACAAAACCCAAAACAAAAAAACAAAACAAAAAAACAACAACAAAACAAACAAGAAAGAAAGAAAGAAAGAAAGAAAGAAAGAAAGAAAGAAAGAAAGAAAGAAAATCAACACCCTCTATTTCCACAATTCTATGATGAACTACAGAGGTTAAAAAAAAAAAAAAAGTGTTCTCTGGTTTAGAATTGTCTAAAATATAGGAACACAGTAATCTCATTAATATCTCACTATATTGATAGTTTAGCATAATGACATCTTATATTATCAGCAGTGTGCAATTATGTCCTCAACATGTAATGGAGAAATCACATCCCAAAATGGACTTCTTTCAGACATTTAATGGGAATTTTTCCAGAAATACCATATTAAAAATAAAATTTCAAAGCTCAGAATTATAATATCTTCTGACAAATGGTATCGTTTCTTTTTAGTCATTTAACAGTGAGATGCCCATAGATAGAGGTTGTGTGTAATTCAACATCTCATACTTAGCATGGTATGTAATATATGAGGACAAGCCATAAATATTTATTGAATGAGGACTAAATACATGATTGAATAAACAGACTTTACTCACTCACCAATACATACCCAGAATAAGAAGGAAGGGGAAATATCTTTTAAACACATAATTTTCATAAGAAATTTCAACAGATATTTCAGCTTCATGCAAGTAACTTAACTAAAATTATTTCTATTATTGATGTAAATTTTCTTGCTTCATGGAAATCCTTAAATTAGTGTTCTACAGTCAATTAAATCACATTCTATCAAGCAGGAGCTGCACAATTCTGCCAGTGAATTGTGAGCTATGCCTATCTTACTGTGGTTCTTTCTCAAGACTATTTCATGATTCTTATAATGAACTCCTTGCCTGCCATCTCCTCCTAGGACAGTCCCCACCCCAGGCTATTTCCTACATTGCTACTGGAGATAATTTTCTGCGCATGGTTTGATCCTTGCCTTTCTCTAATGACAGTTTTCAAATAGCAAGCATATCATACTTCAAGAACAAAGTCCAAGCTACTTACCACATCATTGAAGAACCTACCAAATGAGTTCCAACTTTATGTTCTTGAACTACAACTCTAAACACAATATATTTACTGTCTGCATATAACAGTATTCCCAAGAATGATAAGTTTACCTTTCCCTCAGCCTTTGTTTACTTTGTTTCCTCTGTCTACAAAATGTTTCCCAGTTTCCAATCCTCTGTATTCAATAGGCAAGCCCAGCTCCAATATTATCCCTTCTCTGAAGCCTTCCAGAATCCTCCAGGCAGAATTAATCACTCCCTATTCTGTGATACCATAATATTCGTTATGTATTTCTATGACACCATTGCATACATTCAATATTAGTACTATTTATTAGGTGCTATATGTTGTACTTTTAATACATGCATTTATATCTCTCCCTTTTCTGAAAGGAAAAAGACTCTCCTTATTCATCTTTAAATGCCTAGCTTCTAGAATAGTGTGAAGATGCAGAATGAGTCCAATAAAAAAAAAATACAGCATAAAACACAGTGGTTACAAAGGACTTTGGGGACATACATATTTTTCCTAGTGACTAGACTAATTAACTCCCAAGAGACATATGTTGCTTCTTGTAGTCTTTCACTCCCAGTGTCAGAGAAAGAAGGCTCTATACATGTATCAGTATCCTTTTGCTGGCAAATACCTTTCTGATCTAAAGTAAATATAGACTAACTGCTTCTCCAACACCTGAAATAGGAGTTAAGTTGTCAACTTAGCTGACCACGGTGGTCTCTATCTATCAAGCCTCAAGTGGGTGTGTTTTCTCAAGATAGTTTGCACTGAAGATAAAACCAGGGCCTATCCACAAAGTCTTATCAACAGATTTAAAAATGGGTAGCCAAAAACATACAATGGAGAAAAGACAGCCTCTTCAATAAATAGTGCTGGGAGAATTGGAAAGCTACGTGAAAAAGAATGAAATTAGACTATCTGTCACCATGTAAAAAAATTAATTCAAAATGGATCAAAGACCTAAGCATAAGACTTGAAACAATAAACTGCATAGAAACATAGGTACTAAATTTATGGATTTAGTTTCAAAGAGCATTTTATAAATTTGACTCCAAAGGCAAGGGAAGCAAAACAAAAATAAATGAATTGGACTATATCAAACTTAAAAGCTTCTGCACAGCAAAATAAACAATTGACAAAATAAAGTGGCAACCAACTGAATGGGAGAAGATTTTTGAAAACAGTGTCTCTGATAAGGGGCTAATATCCAAAATATATAGGGAACTCATACAACTCAAGAACAACAACAAAAAACCCCAAACAATCCAATTAGAAAATGGGCAGAGGAACCAAAGAGACATTTCTCCAAAGAGGACATACAAATGGCCAATAGACATATGGAAAAATATTCAACATCACTAATTATCAGAGAAATACAAATAAAAATCACAATGAGATATCACCTCACACCAGTTATAATGGCTATCATCAACAAGACAAATAGTAACAAGTGTTGGAGAGGCTATAGAGAAAAAGGAACCCTCATACACTGTTGGTGGGAATGCAGATTCCATCCACTATTTAAAACAGTGTGGAGGTTCCTCAAAAAATTAAGAATAGAATTACCATATGACCCAGCAATCCCTCTCCTGGGTATCTACCCAAAAAATATGAAAACATTTATCCATAAAGACATATGTGCTCCAATGTTCATTGCAGCTTTATTTATGGTGGCCAAGACATGGAAACAACCAAAACGTCCTTCAATAGATGAATGGATAAAGAAGTTGTGGTATACCGTATATACATAATGGAATACTATTCAGCCATAAGAAAAGATGAAATAGTACCATTTGCAACAACATGGATGGATCTTGAGATTATAATGCTAAGCAAAATAAGTCAGATAGAAAAAGTCGAGAAATATACAATTTCACTGATATGTGGGGTATAAAATTAAAAACAACAAAAGAACAAGACAAATAAATGAAGAAACAAAAACTCATAGACATAGACAACAGTTTAATGGTTACCAGAGGGTAAGGGGAATTGCGGGTTATAGAAGAGGGTAAATGGGGTAAAATATATGGTGATGGAAGGAGAACTGACTCTGGGTGGTGAATGTGAGATATAGATGATGTAATACAGAATTGTACACCTGAACTCTATGTAGTTTTACTAACAATTTTACCCCAATAAACTTTAATTTAAAAAAAAAATGAGTAGCCACTTTCAGAGACAATTTATCTCTAACTCCATTCTTCTTTCTTAATTTCTAAGTATGCACATTAGTATATAAACTGAGTAGAACACTGTTGATCACTGGTACTAAATACCAGGAGGAAAGGCAAAGAAGGAAATTCTCTATGTTGTACTTTTTTTCTTATTAGTTTTAGGTGTACAAAGTAACGTGATAGTTACTACAATTAAATAACTCTTTCTCTCTCTCTCTCTCTCTCTCTCTCTCTCTCTCTCTCTCTCTCTATATATATATATATATATATATATATATATAATTTATTTATTTATTTACCAGATATAAAATACATGTTGTACTTTTAAATATGCATTTATTTTGGAAATCTATAATAGATCAGTATACAATATTTATTTTGAAACAAATAAGCTCTGTTTAGTTCCAAATTATTCATGAGCCTGGATTAGTAAAAATCATTTTATGTGATAAATTTATAAGTTTTGAAACTAAATATTCTTTTTGGATAATCTATTATCCCAGTGAACTAATAGGCAATGTGTTTTACATATATATTCTCTAATCCTCTAAAATCCCCCATGCTGTAAGATAAGGACTCTAGGACTCATTTAATTGACTTTTCCTAGGTCATATGCGGTAAATGAGAGAGGCAGAATCTGAACCTGAGTCTCACATATTCCAAAACCACTTTTATTTCCAGTATACTATAAAATGTACACTGTGGTTTCCACATGTAACTATTTAGATTAAAATATGTAGATTAAACATTTTAGCAGGTCATAGAACTATCTCACATGCCATCCTAAAAGTAGCACCCGGGGAGTAACCCACTATGTACCTATTGCACAACTTAAATCATGACTGTCAGTCCTCAATGTAGAAACCAGCTGCAAAGCCCAGATTTTAGCGTTGATTACACTGGCTATGTGTTCTTCCTAAGACTTCCACTACCACAATCTCCTTCTAAGATGCAGTCTGCCATGTGTTAGATTTAATGTCGTTTTTGAAAGCCACCATCCTATAAAATAATGCCGAAGGATGAGATGGCTTTACAGACTTGATTTCAGAGAAGAACAATTCAAGAGGTTCATTTTATAAGTTTTCCTATATTGGAGCAAAAAGATAAACTAAAATAAAAACGATTAAAAACAAAAGAAGAAATTTCTTCCTTCTTGCATTTGTTTTACTCAAAATTGTGCTATCCAAGAGAACAAGGCTTTAAGTTGGATGCAGAAAAGTGATGGGTAATTAAGTGTGTGTAATTTACTTTGTCGAAAGAAAAAGCCTTTATCAAAAATTGTATTGCCTTTCCACTCTCTCAGAAAGAACATTTTCACTTTGCTTTTTTCTCTTCAGTTATTAAAAATAAGCCCTCCAAATACAAAACCCAGACACAGTTACCTAGAGGAAAGAAACCCTCTAATCCTCTCTCCAGGCATGTAGGGGACTGAGGCTCCTTTACCTCCACCGTTTTGTTAGTGCCCCAATAACTGAAGCAAGATAAACTCTGACTGAAAAAGCAATATGTTGATAGTTTCTGTGCAAAAGCTCCCGTGGATCAGCCAGCTGGGATCAAACCAGAGCACAGTGGCCCTAAATACCACAGCTTCCATTATGCTGGCCCCATTCTTTCACCAGCAGTGTCCAAACACAGTCATTCTTGTCAATTTATGATGCATTTAGTTTAAATTTCTGCCCCAAATGGGCTTTTAATAGGATCTGTGTATCCAAAGACTACAAAAAAAAAAAAAAAAAAAAAAAAAAAAAAAAGAAAAGCAAAATGTACACTGTATCCCTTAATTACCTGGGATGAGAATCATCATTATTTTTATTATCACCACTAACCCCAAGACCTGACATTTAAATTGTTCTTTCAACATTGCAAAGCATTTTCATATTTTTCATCTTATATTATTCCTGCAGCAACCATATCCAAACAGAAAACGTCTGTTCTCTTGTTTCCTTTCAATAAGTGAGGGAACTGAGAAACAGAGAGTACACACCACTTTGGCTAGGCTCAAAACATTTACTTGCAGCATCTGAAGTGCAAATTACCGCTGACTCCAGGTCCTGTTTTGTTATTATTATTAAGATTGCATACATAACTGTATATCGAGTAACAAATATCAAACATCCTGAGGAAAATAAATTTCAAACATCTCAAAATAACCACTGTTATTTTGGTATATACAGATATAGATATATACATATGTATATTTTTCATGCACATACACAATGAAAGCAAGTGTATAAATAACTGTAATCATACAAAGTTATAAACTACTTTGTCACTATTTTTACTGGACAACTTCATACATAGATTTTGCACACTTATCCTATGACTTCCAAAGATAAATTACAGGATGTATAACTTCTGGGTCAAAGAAGGGGCACAGTTGTAAGGATACTAATAAGCCTGTCGACCTGCCATTAAATCACCTAGTTCCTCCTTAAAATTTTATATTTTCTTGGAGATCCTTCCTCTATTACACCCTCTAGTGAATGGTCCTCAAAGGGGTGACTTGAATTTGTTTCATCAGAATATGGTAGCTACTTAACCATTTCTTTCCCACAGATTTAGACAGGAAACCCTCGTGTTGCTCATTATCTATGAAACTTCAGACAAACAAACAAAATCAATCTGCAGAGACTACTGTGGAAGCTGAGCACCTTCTCTACTTGCCTCCTCAGAAGTTCCCCAAATAATAGAAGGAAAAATTTGAATTGCAGTCATGGCAGCTGGGAAAAACGTTGCCTATTGTTCAGGTTTGGCTGAATTATGTAGCAAAACAAAGTATGAAGCACACATTTATTAAACAGTAAAGGAGTGGTCATCTTTATATTAATATTTATATAAGTGAAAAATTATAAGAGTAATAATCTTATTTCGTGCCCAGCAATGCTCTAAGTGTTTTACCTTCATTACTGCTCACAACATCCCGTGAAGTGCTATTTTTAATTGCCATGTCACCCATAAAATTAGGCTTCGAGAGGTTAAGTGACTTCTCAATGGACATCAAGCTAGGAAGTGATAGAGCCAGGATACAAACCAAGGTAGCCTGACACCAGTATCCATACATATCACCAATTTGCCATTAAAAATATTAAACAAATATTCTCCTTTACTATAAAAATAATCAAAGTATTCCTTTAAATATCAGAATATATAGAAAAATATCCTCAATCATAAAAATAGGTAATATTTATAAGGCATTTACTACTTGCCAGAAATTTTTCTAACGCTTTGTGAATCACTTTTAAAGGATTATTTATACCAATTTGACACATAAGAAAACTTAGGCACAGGGAGGTTAGGTAACTTTCCCCAAGGCCTCTCAGCCAGTAAATGGTGGAGCTGGGACTCAAATTCAGGCAGACTGGCCTAGATCTGTGGGCTTAACCACCAAACTACACTGCTTCTCATTAACGTTCACTTGAATTTAAACATTTTTCATGAGCAAAATGACTATGCAAAATTTGGTCTAAATGTATCAAATTAGTCTAGTACCAAAGAATAGAAGCCTGCAACAGAGACCAAACCTTAACTTTTAGAGTAACAAGAAAGAGTAAAAAATTATTGACTATTACAGGTTGAATTGTGTGGCTTCACAACTCATATGTTGAAGTCCTAACACCCAATGTGACCATAAATGGAGACAGGGGCTTTAAGGAGGTATTTAAGGTTAAATGAGGTCCTAGGGATGGGGTCTTAATCCAATAGGACTGGTGGCCTTATAAGAAGAGGGGGGGGAGAGAGGGGGGGAGAGGGAGGCAGAGGGAGAGGGAGAGGGAGAGGGAGAGGGAGAGGGAGAGGGAGAGGGAGAGGGAGAGGGAGAGGGAGAGGGAGAGGGAGAGGGAGAGGGAGAGGGAGAGGGAGAGGGAGAGGGAGAGGGAGAGGGAGAGGGAGAGGGAGAGGGAGAGGGAGAGGGAGGGAAGGGGGGAAAGAAAGGGGGAGGGGCAGGGAGGGGGAGAGGGAGGGAGGGGGGAGGGAGAGGGAGAAGGAGAGAGAGAGAGAGAGCACACACACAGGTTATGTATGCACCAAAGAAAGGCCATGTGAGAAGGTGTCTTATCTGCAAGCTGAAGAGAGACCTCAGGAGAAAGCAACCCTGCTAGCACACTGATGTTGGACTTCAAGCCTTCAGAACTGTTAGAAAATAAGTTTCAATGATTTAGCTACTCAGTCTGTGGTATTTTATTATGGCAGCCCTAACTAAGACATGGACCAATCCCTAGTAAAAATTTGGTAACTAAAGAACAGTTTGACGTGGGGAAAAAAGATCTGACAAAAAATTTTAAAAACTAGATAGAATACTAGTGATGCATTTCCAGAGAGGAAAAGATACATTTTAGGATCTTCCATCACCCATTCAAATTTTTGCCACAAATTCCCCATATGATAACACATGCATTCATTTACTTATATTTGTTTTATACTGGTTGTATTGAACCTCGTTAAAGAAGTGAAGAGCTACTTTTCTTGTTATAGCAAAATTTGATGACAAAAAAGTAAGTTCTGCAAATATGGCAAAGATCGATTTGATTTGTAAACCAAATTACATACCTTTTAATTTTAAGATCCCAACTCATGAATCTTTCATGTTTGGTAATATCCTGTACATTAGAGATTTAAATTTTGTTGTGGTGTAACAGTGTCTGTATATGTTCAATTTCCATTACTCTTAATGAGTGCTCTGCTGAAACTGGTTTGTTAAAAAGTTCGCAGTGTGAAATGCATTTTGATTTTATGTAAAGATGAGATTCATCTTGTCATACCTCAAGCACCAAACAGAAGATAAAATGCATATTTTAAAACCATAACCATTTCTTACTACAGAAAAAAAATTGACTACATGTCTACTTCAATTTTAGGAAGTACAACTTATTCAATTTATAAAACTTCGAAGATATGTTACTATAATTTACAGACAATTTATTTGCTCCAAATCCTACTTGAACTGTAGTTTTACACTGAGTGATTTTCCTAATCTATGTTCTAGCTTGTCAATTTTGTTGTCCACTCTAACAAGAAACACAGTCAGTGATGCATAATAATATCAGGTTTGTGGATTTGAATAGACATGACATGCAGTACAAAAAAAAAAAAAAAAAACCCAACCCAAAACTGTTCTTTAAATATATCATTGGAATTCAACTGTTTTAAGATATTTATTAGCCTACTCAAGACTGGGAAGAAATAGTTGGTATCTATTTTTAAATTAGGTTAAACTGGGTATAATTCCTATTGTTACTGAAGATTGTATTCATTATAAAATATGTCGTGGACATGTGCCAACTGGAATGCACCAAAGCATTGTTCCCTTGTATCTTATATACAGGCTTTGGCATTAAGCTGTGAAATGCTTATTGACAAGTTTTTCTTTAGCACCATTCTGCGTAAAAAAATGAACACCAAAAGAGAGGGTCATCTCGTTTAAGTAACAAAATGCAATTAGTGGTTCACTGATGATTGTTTAATACACTATAGTATGAGGATGGATAAATGAATGGATAAGAGAATGAAGAGATGGGTAGTTTATGAATTTTACCATGTACACTTCTACCTCAGTGTTTTGAAAGGTTACATAAGGCAACACAACTTCTAGAAGTAAATACGACTTTAATAAAACTGAAGCTATTTTAATAGAAAATAGTACCAATGTAAGCAGACTGAAAATACTTCATCTGAATTAATCACTATTGATAGTTATTGTTAGCAATTATAAAATAATCTTGTTAAATAACTCTGGTCTCCAAACACTGGCTTGGAATTATTTTTAAAGGATTTTTTATAAATATATATATTGTTAGCTAAATATTTAATTATTAAATTTAACAAACCACGTTTATTGTCAATATATACACTCAATAGGAAAAAAATTAAAAACATTAAACCAGTAATATGTTGTTCAATTAACATTTGGAAAAATATTATTTTCCTCATAAAAATCATGTTTTCTGATTAATATCTTGGCTAGTAGAGAAACCTTCAGAATTTAATAATTAAATAATTAACCTAAAATAGTTTCCTTTATATATATATATATATATATATATATATATATATATACACATATATATACAATATATAGAGAGAGTCTATTTAAATGTCTAAACTGTTTGTTAAAAGAAGGAATCTTGATTAAGATAGTTAATATGACATTATGTACACGTCATAAATCTATTTCTGTTATCAACAAAATATCCTCCTTTCTCCAGCGCCCCTTTATGTACCGCGTGCGAATGCGCACATACACTCACTCCCTCTTTCCGTCTTTTTGTTTCTTTATTCAGTATCCTTCCAAGTATTTCCGACTGCAATAATACTCTATAAGGCAAAGTATGGATAGCATCCTATTCAAATGTATTCATTGTGTATCTGTAATCGAGTCCTGTTGTGTGAACACTGCAGCTGCTCTAGAAAGAACTTTTGAGTGTTCCACTGGTCCTACATGCAAGAATTCCTGTGGTACACTAATGAAGTAGTTTAAGAATTACATGATATATAACTTTGCAGTTTGGACAATGAAATTCTTTCTTCTGGGATTTCAAAACCCGGAGATAATTTCAATAGTTTGGTCTTTATTTTTTGGTTCTATTAAAATAGGCTACATTAATTTTTCACATAGTTACATAGACCCTTGTTAGTGTTGTGATAATTTATTTGTATAATAATCTATAACCCAGGATAACTAACAGTAGACCTCACATTAGAGGTACAATTTTAAGATTATTTTAATTTCATGGAAAGGCAAAATGTATTTATCAGGTTGGTGCAAAAGTAATTACAGTTTAAAAGGTTAAAAAAAAATTGCAAAAACTGCAATTACTTTTGCACCAACCTAATAGCTTCAAAAATATATATTGCAAAATTCTATAAACTGAAAAGTTGATCCTCAGATTACTGATTTTTTTTAATAGTGTACAAAGAAAACTAGATTGGTGGTATTACTTAAATTGGCTTCAAGCTTTCTAGAGGTTTCCATAACTTCTATTTATTATTATAGCTTAATGCTTCTTTCTTGCACTTGCAAACTTGAAATCTCTCTCTTAAGGGCTATGTTTCTTGTATTTTATCCTATCTTTTCCCCAGAAAGAGTCATAGAATTCTCATTTAAAATTGTGTCAATATTAGATATCAGTGGTGACTTGGTCAAGAAAGTTTTCATGTTTAATACTACAATTTCCTATGTTTCAATTCACATTTTATTACTTTTATTAGTTTCAGATATGATAAAAATAGGGAGCTGTATTTATTAAGTAATAAAAATGTATGAATTCTAAAATTAACATCTGAATATTTAGATGAAAATACTAAAATATGAGGTAGTTTATATTAAACTCTCTAGCAATAGAACATTCACGTTCAGACTGAAGCCATGGATGTGAACACTGACATTGGTAATGCCTGACTCCCACCATAAAAGCGAGGACAGTACATAATACATCATACAAACCCATCCAACTAAACTTCGGTAGCTTAACTTCATTATGTACTATCTACTATGGGTAATTTTTAAAAGTCTAGTAATTTTATAGTATAGGGTGGTAGCATATTTAAAATTAAGATCTCTTAAAAAATAAGTCATATTTGTTTATAATAATGGTATTCAGTGTAAAAGTTTATGTTGCCTCCACCTTATAAAATGCTTCTTGTCATTTCTATAACTTGTCCTTTCCAGCAATTTTTAAGAACCATAACCTCAAAACCCAATCAATCACTGCTTTACATTTCTTTCACGTAGCCTCACAAGAGTAAGTAGAACACTGATTTTGTTAAAACCTATTCATAGAAAGTAGAACTCAGACTTGAGAGTTCTTTCAATAAGAGAGAATTTTCTATTGGCCACACGAATGTCCTGTTAGGAGAAATGTCTCTGCCCATTTTTAAACTGGACTGTTTTTTTTTAACTGTAGAGTTATATGAGTTCTTTATAAATTTCTGATATTAATCCCTTATTAGATGTATCATTGGCAAATATCTTCTACAATTTTGCAGGGCTTTTTTTCGTTTTGTTGGTGGTTTCCTTTGCAGTGAAAAAACTTTTGAGTTTGATATAGTCCTCCTATTTGTTTATTTTTTCTTTTGTTTCCCTTGCTCATAGAGAAAGATCAGAAAAAATATCACTAAGAGCAAAGTCAGAGTGTTTACTGCCTATGTTTTCTTCTAGGAGTTTTATCATTTTGGGTCTTACATTTAAGTCTTTACACATTTTGAGTTATTCTTTTATAATATGGTATAAAAAGGTTCTCCAGTTTCTTTCTTTTTCCTTCTCTCCCCCCCCCCCCGCTGTTTTTTGCATACGGAAGATGTTCAATGTCACTAAACAGCAGAGAAATGCAAATTAAAACTACAATGAGATATCACCTCACTCCAGTCAGAATGGCTATCATCAATAAATCAACAAACAACAAATGCTGGGGAGGATGTGGATCAAAGGGAACCCTCATGCACTGGTTTTGCAATTGCAAATTGGTGCAGCCACTATGGAAAACAGTTTAGAAGTTTCTTTAAAAATTAAAAATAGAAATACCTTATGATCCAGGTAAATCCAGTTATTTATCCAAAGAAATCCAAAACACTAATTTGAAAAGATATATGCACCCTTATGATCATTGTAGCACTATTTACAATAGCCAAGATATGGAAGCAACCCAATCGCCCATCAATAGATGACTAGATAAGGAAGATGTGGTGTGTGTATATATATATATATATATAATGGAATATTACATGGCCATAAAAAATAAAATCTTACCATTTGCAACAACATGGATGGGCCTAGATGGTATTATGCTAAGTGAAATAAGTCAGACAGAGAAAGACAAATACCATATGACCTTATTTATATGTGTATCTAAAAAACAAAACAAACAAACAAAACAGAAACAGATTCACAGATACAGAGAACAAACCGATGGTTGCCTGAGGGGAGGGAGTTAGGGAGCTGGGTGAAAAAGATGAAGGGATTAAGAAATACAAATTGGTTGTTACAAAATATTCCTTGTGCTGTACTTTACATCATGGGGATCTAAAGTACAGCACAGGGAATATAGTCAATAATATTGCAATAACTATGTATAGTGCCAGGTGGTGACTAGACTAACTGGGGGGGATCACTGCATAAATTATATATAAATGTCTAACCACTATGCTGTACACTTGAAACTAATATAATATTGAATGCCAACTGTAACTGAAGAAAAATAATTAAAAGAATAAAGTTCTTTGTATAAGAGAGAAATGACACTTTCTTGTGATGCTGCAACTTTTCCTCCAGAATTTCTCAGTCAAAACTAAATACACATGTCATTGTATATATGTGTCAGCACCAAAATATACTAATTTTAATGGCAATATTACCTAAAACAACTAGTCTGAATTAACTCAGTACATACCACACACACACACACACACACACACACACACACACACACACACTCTTTTGTTTTAATAATTGTATTTGAGATGTCAATAATCTACCTCAGAAAATCAATGTTGTCCAAGGAAGTAACTGCGTTGTGGCTTATATCTCAGCGTCCCCGTGAGAGTTCATGCGTGTGCACATGCTGCCTCTGATGATCCCTGATAAAAGTATCCTTCATCGTCTCAAGACAAACCTTAGTGCCACTCTTGAGTCTCTTCTTTCTCTCATCCCACTTTTGCACTGTCTGATTAATCTCCTATTCCTTTTGAGTCTACCATTGAAATAACTTTCAAAAGGGTCTTTTTCTATTTCCACAATCACTTCCCTGAACCCTAAGATTCTCTCTACAACCAGTATTATAAATGGTCTCCTTGACATTAATGTCTTGACTCTCTAGTCATACTTCCCCAACCTTCCTTTGTATTACAAGCTTTCTGAAACAAATTTAAACACCATGCTCTCTGGCTTACAAATCTTTTGATGGTTTCTGTGGATTTTAGAGTACATTCCAAACCCCTCAGTCTATCTTATTATTCTCGCAAGTCCCTTCCAAAAACCTTTGGAGCAAACCCCTTCATCTGAATATATTTTTACTAACCTCAGTTACATAGCATTGAAATAGTCTTTTGTTATTAATTTTTCATGTTTCATTATGTCCTTCTTAATGACCCTCTTTTATTGTTATTTTATCTTTTATGGCGAAATTGCCTTGTAGCCAATTAGTGCGTCTCTTTTTTTCCAGTTCTACTGAGATAAATTTGACGGCTCTAGGTATTTTCACCGTAAGCATCTTTGTTATAAGCTTGTTTGCCACAAGCATTTTCACTGCAAACATTTCCTATGCATATAATCCTTCCCTCAAAATAAAACTGAGAAAAAATAATGGGTTTGATCTAGCCTCTGAAGACACTGGATTTGGACTCTCAGGGTAAAACAAAGGCTGAAAGTCTTTACGTGGCATTTCTCACTTCAGAGTCTTTCATCTATCTGGTTCTCAAATGTATGGATCTGAGCTCATTTCTCAGCACTCCCTACTCCCTAGTTTAGAGCAAGAGAATTCCCTTTGAGTTACAAACAGCATGGCCTACCAGGACAGTCTCATTCAAATATTGCTAAATAATAGTCTGAGAAATATGCCTGGATTCTTCCTTCACATGCAGACAATAATAATAATACAATATGCCCACCTTGTGTTTTGTACCCCTGGATGAAAAGAAATGTTTGTGTACTTTATTTGTAAATTTTAGATCAGTTTGCTGTCCAGGCTAGGCTTTCCGAAGAGCAGACTCCTGGATGGAGATTTGAAAGTAGGGCAGTTATTAGTAAATTCTCCTGGTATTAAACACCTAAGGGTGGGTGTCAGTTTTGAGCAGTGATACAGTCTAAAAGAAGACCTCAGCCCACCCCAAAGGGAGCTCTGGAGCTATGATAGGCCTTCATAGCTATTCCCATTTGGGTCAAGGGCACCAGGCCTTTATGTGCCCTTTGATGATCAAGCATTGGTTTCAGACTGCAGCAGAAAGATATCTGAACTTGAACAAGGCACTTTTCTTCATTGGCCATATTTTAACAGCATTCTCAGGAGTCAGGGAAGTAACCTTTACTCCTAAAAATGATTTGGGTGATATATCAACCATAGTTACTAAATTTTGATTTGCTTTCATGCTGTGCCTGTTTCACCCATTACCTACATATCTGTGTTTCTATGTATGTATGTATGTACATATCTATCTCAAAGTATTAACAGGAAATAAAGAGAAATTTATAGCTAAAAATGTTAGCAGTATTATAAGGATATTGTAAAAGAGGTATATAATGTGATACATCACTAAATGACATTTAAGTCTTCAACCAAACAGCACACTTACTTCATATTTAATGTAACATGTATACATTCTTAAACTACTACAAAATAAACTGGTTCATGGTCAAAGGTTTTTAAAAATAGTTGATAAAACTCAAGTTCCCCTTTGTTCAAGACACGTCAGGAAAAGATGTCCTTAAAAGTCATTAATAGGCTGCTGTTACAAAATAAAACGAAAATATTTTTTTCATTTTACAAAATAAAAAGTGACACTAAAATGCAAAATGGAAAATCATGGCATATGTGTAGAAGTTTATATGCTACTGAACCACAAAAGATACAAACTAACAACACAGAATGACAAATAATATTTGATGATGGGATATAGAAGTTTAACAGAGCGGGGAATAAAATATGGAAGAGTAACACAACAGGCAGCAATATTAAGACAATATTATATATTATTAATTCTAAGACGTGCTTTTCACATTTTATCACCTCTGAATTTAGGACTGAATTTAGAATTAACAGAGGGCAATTTATTTGAATTTCTTTTGTTCATAGGTATACATAAAATGTCTTAAAATAAAGGATACCTAACATTTGATTAAATACGGTATTAGCTCCAAAAGTGATAAAATAAAAATATTAAAATGAATGGGTCTGATAAATTTATGAATGACTGCACTTATACATCTAAAGTTTATTTGATGATCAGCTGATTGTAACTTAATGTAGTTTTCCCTATAACAATTACTATAAAACAATTGTTAGGATTCCATGTACCCCATACAAATTTATGTAGTTTAACTATACTATTATTAATATTATTACTTATCAGCACTTTTATATGCAAATCTACCACATATACCAGGGTGCCAAAAAAAAATGTATATAAGCGGACACTTTGGTCAACGTTACTCAAGGAGTAGTCCACTGTAATCAGAAGTATCTGGATGCTGATGGTAACCACTTTGAGCATCTCTTGTAATTGCAGAAGTCAAACGTGACTTGAATTCAATTTTGTTATTAGTATATATTGAGTGTTACAAATTTAATAGTTTTTTCCTTTCTTAAAATGTATGTACTTTTTTTGGCAACCTCTGTATTGTTGGGAACAGAAAATAAATCATATCTCCATCCACTGCTGTTAAGGTTCTAGAAGGCATTCTCTATTTTTCTTCCCATTGAGTTTGCCAGTGAAAGGGAATTTCTATGAACCTACCCCTAAGACATTAAAAAAACACCAGCTTTTTGATGTAAGGGAAGTTCTAAATTTCAAATTTCTTATTTGAGATTGGTATGATAAACTCCTGTAATACCTATTCAAAAGTGTGAATAAGCATGAATTTTATTTACCTTTACTTCATTCTATATTTTCAAATAAATCTTTGTTACAGTGTAGTATTTATAAAAGACAGGTTATCATTCTCATATTGTAAAATTCAAAAAAAAAAAAAGATATTTTCCCCATTTTATGGCCATACTAGATTCTCAATTTATGATTTTATGACTTAAAATAACTCTTTGTTTTTCTTCTTAATGTTTCTAAATTCAGTAGGTGGGAATTCTTCTCAGAGTCAGGTATGTATGGTACATATTTTACTTGACATTTCTAAATTCAACTTTGAGGACATGAACATGAACAATCTCGAGCTTAAAATGTTACAGCTTTAATTAATTTTATCTCCAACAGCTATGACACTTGAACCATTGGAATAAAAATGAGTTAAGATTTTTCTCTGTGAATTACTTTTAAAGAATTTTAGAAAACTTTGGAAATGTTACAATACTTTATTTCAAGCTGCCAAATAGGTATAGAGAAGCTTAGCAATCTTTTCTTTTTGTTTTGCAAGTAAGACACTTATCATATTGTAATTTAAGTGGAAAATTAGGTAGAAAATAAGTGGTACAGGTTTGGTGAATGCCTCAGGAAGTCTGCTTTCTCTCTTATGCTGAAAAGTATGCTTAAGTATAGTGTTACAGAAAATAGGCAAGTCAGTCTGATGAAGGTAGACTACTTACAATTTAATTCTGAGTTATAAAAAAAACTTAAAACAATAGTTCTCTAAACATTACATATAACTATTATGAAAATTATATACTGGAATAAAACAATATACAAATGGTGTCTTCTCTCTGTGTTTCAAAATAAGAAAAACTCTGAGCTTTCAGGCACATTTTTACAAACATAATTTCAGCAGTGTCAAGCTGTGAAGCATCTACAGCTCATCTGCATATAGTAATTTTCATCCAAATTTTTATGGTGCTGACCATCTGGATGAATGAATGCTACAGATGACTACCCAGGTCCTTTCAGCAGAAGCTAAAGTTATGCCTGCTGCTATGGAAAAATATATTTTGGTTGATCCTTAGGAAGTCCATTTGTCAACATGTTGGTAAGTGAAAATATGCCTGGGTTTGTTATGTACAGAATTTCTCTTGTATATATTAACTTATGTTTCTGTAAACTACAAACAAGAGTGTCAGTTCCTGATTATTGGTGAAGAGGTTAAACAACTAAGATTGGTGTCAGAGTACTTGGGTTTGAGTTAAGATTTAATACTTTCCTTTTTTGTTGTTTGTTTATTTGTTTTTGTGTGTGGCAAATCTCAATCTCTGAACTCCAGGGTTATCATCTTTTAATAGGATAATGATGCATAGTTAACAAAGTTGACAAACGGTTATAAAAATAGACACAAACAACATAAGCTAAATTAAAAAAAAAAAAAGCTGTTTCTTCATAAAGACTAATAACATTGATAAATTTTTGTAAGACAGATCAAGAAAAAAAATGCCAATCTGAAACTATAAAACTCCTAGGAAAAAAAAGCAAAAAAGTTCCTTGACAATGGTCTTGGCAATGATTATTTTGGATACACCAAAGCACAAGCAACAGAAACAAAAAACAACAAGTAGGATTACATCAAAGAAAAAGCTTCTGCTCATCAAAACAAATAACAAAATGAAATGGCAATCTACAAAATGGGAGAAAATATCTCCAAACCATATATCAGATAAGGGTTTAATATCCAAATATATAAATAACTTATATAACTCAACAGAAAAAACATAAATAATCCAATTAAAAAGTGGTCAGAGGGCCTGAATAGACATTTTTTTTCCAAAGAAGACATACAGATGGGGAACAAGTACATGAAATCAGTGCTCAGTATCACTAATAATCAGGGAAATGCAAATCAAAACCACGAGATATCATCTCATACCTATTAGAATGACTAATATCAAAAAAGCAAAGATAATGACTACAAGAAGAGTACTGAGGCTATGTGATAAGAAGGCGGTACTTGTCCATTCTGATTATGAGGATAAAGAAATTTCATTGGTGGTCAACAGCCATTGGTATACAATTTCCTACATTTTTTGATTATGTGTATCTTATTTATTAAAGCTTCTGAAAATGGATGATTTAATCTCTACTCCTTCTCCCTCCATCCATATTCCTGAATAATCTTCCAAGGACGTAAGGAGTTAACAAGCGTATTTTAACTCACAATAAACTATGTCTTTCATGTCAGTAATTTTGAACTTCATTTACCTTAGTTTTTTATTTCATTTTTCAATTGGCTAAAAACATATTTATTGGGCCCCCTCATATACTCTATCAGTGTGTTTTGGTTAAGCACCATGAATAAAATATGCTCAAGAAAGGTAGCTCTTTATCCATAACCCACCACATCAACAATAATGACAAAGCAGAGGAATCTTTCAGTTGGGAAAGGCAGCTTGACATCATAGCCCACATTCTTTCGAAACTACGAAAATTGTTACCCGGGTCGCCTTTTTAATATACCAGGGGCAGACTAAAATTTGTGAATTTAAAAATATTTATTATGTTTGTAAGTAATAAAAAAGGAACATGCAGAGAAAGCAATTGCCACTGGATACTTTAGCTTTAAAATAAACTCATTCAAGCATTCTTGGCCTAATCCACTACCTGCCTTTAGTCAGAGACTATCCCTAAATTTTACTACAGAGTAAAGTCTCAACTGAATGTCCAGATTCAAAAGAGTGAGTAAAAATGAGAGAAAACAGTGCCCCCTCATGTCCAAGTTCTGCCTTTGAAGATACAGCTTCCTTGTCTGAAGATCAGCCTCTCACCTTCATGAGTGACAACTCTTCCTCCTTCAGAGGACAATCCATACCAATGTACCTCAAAAAAAACTGACTGAACCAGGGGCTTTCAGCATCACTGGGCTATACATTGTCACTGTGAAGAGCCTTCCTGTCCTAAGTCACTAAATGTAGAAATTAAAGCTACCCTAGTTATCCTTCCAATGACAGTGTTGACTTTTACTCAACCCTTGTGATCCTGGTAAACACAGAAGGTTAAAGAAATCCCGCCACCTTTTTGCATTCCAGAAATAAAGGCTTACTACAAAGAAACAGCGTTCCCCATATGACTTAGATAAGACTCAGAGATGCACCCTTTATCTACCAGTGGCAACACCAGACAGACTCTGAATAATTCTCATTCTTTGTCTCATGAATGCATGGTTACCTGACCTGTTTTGTCCCCACTGATCTACAAATAAGAACAAAATGCTTGTAAACCAAACTCTCCCTCAGCCTGTTGGACAGTGGCCTGCTCTCAAGCCAAGTCACCATAAAACTCCAGAGAACAGGCTGACCTCAGGGTCAAACATCCTGTGATCTAGTGTTCAGTCACATCACTCTCTCATCCCTCTTCACTACACCCAGTTCTTTCTAGCTTTGTTGACTCCTCTCTATTAAAGAAAAGCCCTTTTCTGCATAACTTTTGAGATGCTTGCTGATCTCATGGTCAAATCATATTGTAGAATTCCACATTCCTCTATTGCAATAGTCCCTTTCACCTTTCTTGCAATAATCCTTTTGAATAAAGTCTCTCCTTACCTAACTCCTGATTTGTTTTTCATTTGACACTACTGATAATCCCTGTGGAACAAACTGCTGGTTTCCTTCCAGTTTCCATTCTCCCCCTTTTCTATAATAAAAGAACTTCCAATTTTCAACTGTGAAATACAATCCCCATTTTCCAAGATCCCTTGCACCTAAATGCAGTCATATAACAAAGTCTGGAAAATGAGACTTAAACAGAACTGGTATTCAAATTCCAGAACCTATGAATAAAAGGAAGTGTGTGCTTTTTTCATAACATTTACTCCTTTCTGTTTATGGAACATGAATGTGATGTCTCCAATTGAGCAGCCACATTGGACAATGAGATGTTGGCCATGTGTTGAGGATGAAACCAAATAGAATGAGTCAGTGTTTTGGGAGGAGTTTTATCACTTACAGTCAGATCTACTGATAACTGAATCAGATCACTTAAAGTCTCCTTTTCTCTACATAAATCCCCTACTCAAAAAGTTAAAAACAAAACAAAACAAAAAAACAAACAAAAAAAACATTCAAACCCTTCCTATATCAGGGTAAATCTCACTTATTAGGTAATTATTTTTAGAACTGCTATTTTTCAAATCAAGCACAAAGAACTGAAAGTGAAATTACTAGAAATGAACAGTGGACAGTCCCTAGAAATTAGTATAAATTATCTATTGATTTAAGCCTTTTTCCAGACTTTATTACAGTGTAGTAAATAATTATAAATAATCAGAACACAGTGGAAATGTGGCATAACTAATGACCACCCTGTTGAAAATATGCATATTCCTTGTTTATTAGCTTGGAACTAACAATGTCTTGGTTCAAAAGAGTATAATTCTGACATCCCCGTCCATTAGACAGCCTGCCTTTTCATCCATGATCAACTATGAGTACTAATTTATTACTCCCTAATTTAACTCAAAGAGTCATCCAAGTCACAGCAAAAATCAGACACAGCAGAGATGTCAATGTAGTTTACAGATATAAAAACAATAAAACCAGAAAAAGCAGATGTAGCTTTGCAACAAAAATGACTAAAAGTCTGAACACCACGGTTATCTTTCAACCTTTTATCTTTGAGCTAAAAATGTCGTTAAAATCCATACATGGTTCTTTGGAAAGCATATGCACTCAAACATACACACACACACATCCAACAACCACAACCTTGAAGACTAGAGATTCTGTGGATCTAGTTTTGCCTTTGGGTGTGTGTTCACAAATTGACTGATATCAGTAGAAAGAATATGTAATTATTTAAGTGTGAAAATTCAACAACTGTCACTACAAATTAAAATAAAGAGGATATGAATATTTCTATGCATGTATTATTTTATTATATATACTCATATACTTATTTAATGGTATTAATTTTAATTTTATTTCCCTTTCTATCTAGAATTCTTGTTTCTGACTATAACATTAGTCCAAATTATAAATAAGGTTATGGTAATGCATACAAAATTGAAGTAAGTTCATGGTATTAATTATTTAAATAAAACACATGAGCACATTTAATAATATGCCATATATATTGTTATATCTTTTTAAGAGGACATATATCTCCAAGTTAAATGAGTGTCATACATAATATCCACATGTCTAAGACTAAAATAATGCAAATTCAAGTTAAAATATGACAGTAAATTCAGCATTCCTGATACTCATTTGTTCATTTTAGAATATACCTCTCTAAGTGATTTTTGACATCACTCCCTAAGTGACATATGGGGTGTGATTAAAAAAATATGGTGAATGTTTAAATTAAAAACAAACAAATATATATATATATATATATATATATATATATATATATATATATATATATATAACAGTAAAAGATACATTGCCATTAATCCCCCTCAAAATACTCCCTCTCGAACACACTTATCCCATTGTTCTTGCCACTTTCTGAAGCAGTTCTGGAAGTCCTGTTTCCTATCTTCAGTTGCTCGATCATGGATGCCTCGATGTCCTGAATTGATTCAAAATGTTTACCTTTCATGGCCATTTTGACTTTGGGGAAGAGCCAGAAGTCACATGGTGCCAAATCACGGTCATTGCAGCATCACCATAAACGAATTTTAACATTTTGTGGGTTTCTTAGCACTTTTTTTTTGCAGTTTGAAGCAAAATTTCATGTGTTGTTCATGATCCATGATTTGTGGCACCCTTTAAAACACACCTTCTCTTAACCATAGCTCATACCCTACTGACTGCACTGAACAAATTGAAACTTGCCACACACTGTTACTACTTAAAATTTGACTCGCTACTACTCAGATTGAAGATCCCTACCTTTCCATTGGTTGACACTCGGTAGCAACATTCACTGTATTGTTCGATCATACCTCCTACAGTCACTTGATAATCAAGTTTTACTTTTTTAACTTTCATAAACAACTCGACAACATCACATCACTTCTAATTTACAGTAAATTTCACGTAATTAGTACACCAGTGGCACATAAATATACCAATTAAGTCATTGTCTCAATTATAAAAATCCCATAGGAAAATACTAAACTAGCTGGTAAACATTTTTACTTGAATTTTTACAATTAAAAGCCATTATCAGATTTAAGAATAAATCAGTCCCATTTAACAATCTTAGTACAGGAGGAAAGAAAGGATTAACTGTAGAGAAATCTATATTTTTCATAAGAACTTGATAACTAAAATAACGCGTCATTATAAAAATGTGTTTATATGTATTTTATATTCAGTAATCAATCAACACAGGCATATGTCGATGAGCCATGTGTGAATTATTTCAAAAATAATTAAAATTTGGGCCAATCAAGTTACTTTTGAATTCAGAGCAATTAAGGAACAAAATAAAGACTAAATACACCTGAACAATCTTCCATATATAAAAGAGTATCTCAAATCCTATTTTTGAATATGAAAATACATGTACGTGTATTCAAAAGTGATCTTTGACAATTTCAAAATAAAATTGCTTTATTCATTGTAATTATCTATCTATGTATCTATCTATGTATGTATGTACCTATCTATCTATCTATCTATCTATCTATCTATCTATCTATCTATCATTATCTATCTAAAATAACTTTGGCCTATTTAAAGAACACTGGACATCACTGAATAAAAACCTTAGATTTTCGAATTCCATTTCACCTCTTAGATGTCATAATAGGATCCAAGATTGTATTTGTCTATTTGAAGAAATATTTCCCCAATATGGCCTTTTTCACCTGATGAAGAACTGTTAGCTTGTTCGAGTCAATACCATCCATCTACTTTATTTAGCAGCTTACCAGTAAGAGACCATTTTTTTTTAAAGGTGTAAACTATAATATTCATATGTTGGGGCCATTATTGTTGGTTTTTGCAACTGTTTTGATGTTATAAATACATCTCATTTACATTCTTCTAGGGTCTAATATCAGGTGTTTTTGAAATTTAAATAAAATACTTAATATCATGACACATTGAAAGTAAGCTTGTATCTTTATAGGCTTCAGTATTTTAAATGTATTAACTATTTATGTAAAAATATCCAGATAGTTTCTCACTGAGATACTCATTCTAGAATTATGTTTTCAAAACTTATTGCACTGTTCAAACATTTTTTTTCCAGGTTCTTAGATAATATACAAGATTCATTAATACATTCATAACATACTCTCCTGGGTACTGTGGATAACAAAACCATATAATATGTGGCCTGCTGTAAAGGATTTCATATGTAAATATGGAGACTAAATATTTAAATTAAAAATATAATGAATTAAGCACTAAGAGCTACAATGAAATAATGAATCAAATGTTATAAAAACAAAGAAAGAGAGTATGATGGTTAAGAGTGGAGATTCTAGAATTATACACCTAGAGTTTTATTCTGCTCTGGCCATGTACCAGCTATAGGCTGCAGTTTCCTTATTTGTGAAATAAGAATCATAAGAAGAAGAATCACCTCATAAGGCTGTTGCAAGGTTTCAATAAATAAAAGAATGAATAAAGCTTATCAAAGAAGCTTGTACATAAAGTACTCAATTATTTCCCTGGAGGAATCAAGGGAGGCCTTCTGGAAGTTTGAGTAGATAATCTGGACTCTTGCACTTAGCACTATACCTGAAATGAATTAATAAATGCATGCATGAAAGAATAAACGGATCTCTGATTGGAAGAGGTAGTATTTCAGACTGACTAAGATTCTAGTTAAACCATAAAGGACAGAGACGTGAGAGAGCAGGTTCAAAGAAATAATAAGTAGTTTAATGCGGCTGTAATACAGTATAGATGAAAAGATGCATTGAGGATCAGTTCTAGCTACTCATATACTTCCAGTTGTACTGGTCAGAAAACCACACGCAGGGTTTTGACTCAATTTAGAATACACCTGGAAGTCTCTCCGGCAAGTCTTAATAGAAGAACAGTGTGATCATGAGTCCTAAGTTCAGGACATTCTGGAAAAATCAAATAAAACTATAGAATAATTGAGACAACATGGCTTCATCAAGTCTCACTATACCTTCACGTAACACACAAGGATGACTTTAGACTGGACTAAGAGGAGCTAAATGAAGCTTCCCGTCTGCACTCTAATATCTCTCCCATTAAATCCAGTATTCTACAATTACGATTCCATAAAATTTTTAATCTGAAAGATACCTCAGAAGTTATATAGTCCCAAACTACACAAAACTTTCAGTTACACCTCTCTATAATTTCTCCTCTTTGCACTTAATACATTTTAAAGTTATATATCTATATAACCCTGTTTCCCTGAAAATAAGATCTAGCTGGACAATCAGCGCTAATAAATCTTTGGAGAAAAAATTAATATAAGACCCAGTCCTTATATTATATTATATTATATTATATCATATTATATTAGAACTGGTTTATATTATTATATTATATTATATTATATTATATCATGTTATATTACATTAGAACTGGATTATATTATATTATATTATATTATATTATATTATATTATATTATATTATATTATATTATTATAAAGACCTGTTCTTGTGTTATAGTAAAATAAGACCAGGTCTTATCTTAATCCTTGTACCAAAAGACTCATTAGAGCTGATTGTCTCGCTAGGTCTCATTTTCGGGGAAACACAAAATTAACTGATTAATCTGTGTCTCTTCCTACTAGACTATAAGCATTATGAGAGTAAGTAATGTGGGTTTTTTGTTTTTTTTTCTCAACATTGTATCACAAGAAACAAGCATGTACATGGCACATGGAAGGTGAATACTAACTGAATGACTGAACCAATGAATGAGTGTAGTACAGATCAGGAAACTGAGGCTAAGGGATTTTCAGTGCTTTACCCTAGTTAACATAGACAGAATTTGTACCTGGAAACAGCTCTCTTAATTCCTAGTCTACTGCCTTCTTCTACATTCAATACATTACCACCTGTTAATCATATCCTCTCCCTGACACTTTTTTAGTTAGCAATGACAAATATTTCTTCAAGAGATTTTATTAGATATCTCTGAAACCTTAGTATGACTGTATCAACCTATTTTTGTCTATATTAAAACAGACTCAGAAGTTTAGAATTGGAGATTTTATTAAGGGGGATAACAGTGTAAATGGTGAAAGATGGTATTAAACACCAGTTTGGTCCATTTCGTAATTTTGTCTAGAACGATATCCAAGCTCTACATCCTGTGATCATGAAAATAAAATATGTGAGTCCATTTTTCAAATAAAACTTAGAGAATGAGACTCCATATGCCTTCTTGATTCTTCCAGGATAGGAATTCTCTAAACAGCAAGGACGAGAATAGAAATGGAGAGAAGGGGAGTGGGAAAGACGAAGGGAATGCGATCCTTAATAGTCTTACTGTTGGATATTGACGGATATTATCGTGCACACTGTTCAGCAACTATTTGATAATTTTTAACACGATGAAATAAAATATGACATTAAAATAAGATGGAAAAATAATGTTATTGCAATTCAAATGTCATTTTTATGACTATATTAATTTATGTACAAGAAGTTACTTATTTTTCCTTGTGTCCATATAAGAATCCACATTCCAGCTAAAGATATCTGTTATTTTCTTCAACCACAATTCCATCCTGCAGATAGAAAACATTGTATTACATGAGGACACACAAAAGGAAAAAGTGTCAAAAAAAGGAAACCTTCAATATGTTATGCTGGTGTTTCTATCACAATACAGAGGCAGGTATTTTATTTTTCAGCAGTACCTCTCTCTGGATGTTTCACTGAAAACAGTGTACACAGATACGACACATAACAAATTGTTTATGCTTATACTACAACAAAAACGAAAACAAAACAAAAAACTAATGGCTCAGACCAAGGAAGACTTTAATCTTATTTAGTGGCTGGTTGCTACACTGCCATATAAAATATTGCTTAATTAAATATTTCCTCAACCAATTTTTGCATCCACTTCAAGCTTACCTTTCTGCATTCAAGACCAATAGAAATGACATTCAAAATCAAGCTGCAGTCTGAAGATTTAAATGTATACCTCAATATTGGAATATAGGATTATGGATTATGTCTTACTATTGGTATAAGGGGTTATATGCTTCATTATAAAAATCAGTGTGTCAAGGGTGGCTGGTTAGCTCAGTTGGTTAGAACATGGTGCTCTTAACAACAAGGTTGCCAGGTTCGATCCCCACATGGGCCACTGTGAGCTGCTCCCTCCACAACTAGATTGCAACAACTACATGACTCGGAGCTGAAGGGTCCTGGAAAAACACACTTAAAAAAAAAAAGAAACAATGTATCCAAATACAAAGTGTGCTTTGAATTTCTTTATAACAAGTGAATTAAAATCAATTAGATATCCATAGCCCATAATTTAAAAATAATGAATTAATATTTATGTATTATTCAAATTAACAATTTTAATTATCCCAATGATATCTACTTATAATAAAAAATATTTAGTATGAATTTATAATCACGGAAGAATACTTTAGAAAATGATATAGTCTATGTCTTTAAAAAATAAATTAAAAATTAGATATACAATGGGAACTATTAGAATCAGATTGAAAAGAAAATATTCTTCAATTTTATTTTAGCAATAGTATGCATTTGTAGTCTCCCAGCAAGTGTTCCCTCCCTTCTCATTAGCATTATGTTTTGGGGGAAAGGGTTCTTTCTATGATTTAATTTTTTTAAACATACTTTATTTTTTAGAGCAATTTTAGATTCACAGCAAACTGAGTGTAAAGTACAGAGTTTGTATAATATATACCCTCTTCCCCACACATTCCTAGCCTCCATCATTCAATACTCCCCACCAGAATGGTACATTTGTTACAATGGATGAACCTACACTGACATATCGTTATCACTCAAAGTTCATAGTTTACACTAGGGTTCACTCTTTGTGCTGTACATTCTAAAGGTTTTCACAAATGCGTAATAACTTGTATGTACTATTTTAATATTATATAGTTTCATTGCCCCAAAAATCTGTGTTTGGCCTATTTATCCCTCCCTCTGCCAAACTTTATTTTTTTACTATCTCCATGGTTTTTACTTTTTTAGAATGTAATATAGCTGAAATCATACAGTTTGTAGTCTTGTCAACAATATTTTTACTTTCCTTTGAGAAATTCATCCACTCCCATTTTCAGCCATTAGGTGTGGAAAAAAACTGACTTCTTACTTCTATATGTAAAGATAGCTCCTGAAGTTTTAAGGCAATAAGCCCATCACATGCCCTGGGCACAATTTCACACTTCTACATATCAACATGGCTTCCTTCTCAAGGTGTTACATGGTTAAGGTTTAGAAAATCTGAGTTATAATTATTTCACTATATTTCAATACTATGATGAGATGCATGGTTGTTAGTAAGACCCTCCAGATCTTATTCATCTTTAAAATGAATGGTCAGGATAGATAAATTCTAAGAGTCTAAAAATTCTATGACTCTACAAATACTTAGAATATTTGGCTTAGCATGGGTATAATAAAAGTCATATGCATGGAGGGTTATATTCAAAACATTTAATAATAGAATGTCATTTATTAATCAAAACCATATTTGCAGAAACAAATACAACCCTATAAGAACATGTTAGCTTAATCTAGAAGAGATGCCCTCCATGGCAGAATAAACAAAATGACTGAAGAGAAACAGCAAATATCTATGTCAAAAATAGTAGGTATTCCTCAAGTTTTTAGGAAGTTTTCACCAAGTGGGTTATAAATCTACCCAGTTTGGAAGAATCATTTCACTAAATAGTTTCTAGACTCAGAGCTATTTTGTGTAGAGTGAGATTAGGCTAGCCTAGAGACTTCCTTAATGCCTAATAAAATTAATTTGGGAAACACTGTTGGTAATCAATATACATGAAATCAGAGAGGAATAAAGTAACTCGTTAGTGTGGTCCCTAGACTAGTAGTAAGAGCATTCTATGTGAACTTGCTAGAAATGGGAATTCTCAGATCTCATCACAGACCTACTGAAATAAAAATCTTTGGGGGGAGTGAAGTAAAATCCGCATGTCTAGCAAGCTACTAGAGGAAGGCCCTGCTGTTGTTCCATGGATCCTATTTTGTACAGTAACGGTATGGAGGTGGGCTCTGAACCAGCAGCTACCACTCATAACCATGTGAATTTGAATGATTTAGTAAATTTTTCTGGCCCCATCTGTAAAACGGGGATAGGAATAGTGCTTATCTTTTAATGACAGGAGGTTAAATGAGCCAATATTACAAAGTGCTTAGAACAGTATCTGACAGACGATAAGCAAATGATAATTCTTAGCGTTTAATATTTAGACCAATAAGTTACCTATCAGTACAAAATGTATGTCATTCTCAAGCATGATTTCAAGTGATTACTTCATATAAAGTAATATATAAATAATGCCTTTAAAAGAACAAATCCTGTAAAAAAACAACAACTAATTTTTAAGTTAGTAGAATAATAACGTTTTTTACTTATGAAATACTGTTTGACTCCTAGCTTAAGTTACATATTCTTACATCGAATTACAGTGCCTACATGTGTCCCCATCAAAGATAATATCAATGATTTCTACCTGAACATTTCTTTTTCTCCTGATAGTCTTTTTGCTATTCTTGAATTCTATTTCATTTGTTACAGTCTATGTCCACTTGGGGCACTTTAAATAATTTCTTACCCTGAAGACAGAATATTAAATTATGGACTATTAAATATATATATATATTAATTAGTCCAGTGATTAATTTCAAATTTAGCTGAGATAAGAAATCCTGAATCATACCTAACTTCAGGGATTTGTGGTTGGAGAATCTCCTAATTTCTTAAATAGAAAAATGATTAATATTATATTTTATGAGCCTTTTAATCATGTAAATGGGCAAATTGGAAATTAAAGTCGGAAGTTAGGAATTTGCCAGATGACCAATAGTTTACCATTAGATTTTAACCTCTATCAAAAAAAAAAAAAAAAAGTAAAATCATTCCTGACTGCTCCAAATAAGTAACCTAACTCACATTTTTCATATTGAGAGGATAATTGTGTATTTCTTTCTTTAAATATACATAGGAAGGAGTCCAAGATATTTAATCACTCGCCTAGGATGCTGCCACTTAGAGTCCTTAGGTATATAATCTTTATAATAATGAAATAAGCTAAGGCAAAAAGCTCATCAAAGAGTAATTATATATCTCTGTGTCTGGAACCAGAGAGGGTCAAAAGAGAGAAAGATTTAAAATATTCCAAATTCAGTTCACAGAAGAATTTTTTCTCCTTAAAAAATAAGAGCTTCTACCATGGAAATAAAGGATAGTGTAGTGAAGGTTTATTTGTAATTAATATGCATGGGATCTACACAGTTAGTTTGCATTCACATTTACAGGAATTACCTCTAACCTACATATTGACAGAAGAGGCTCTTTAATTTTATGAGTCCAAGAAACCAAAGTGCTTAATTTTTTTCTCCATTGCCTTTAATTAAAATAACTCCAGGATCATCTCCCTGATAATTATATATATATATATAGTTATATATATATATATATATATATATATATATATATATATATATATGAAGCAAGTTTGCTCACTGAACACATTTACTAAGCTTGTGTGACGACAACTTTAGATTCATGAAAATTAAAATGAGCACATTCTCAGCGGGCAACAGGCCCACTCACGGGAAGTCAGAATACCTGCCTACCTGCCTTCTTCCTGGGCAAACCAGAGAGCTGTGGGGCTTTGGGCAAGTCATGTAACATGCTAGCCCTAGTTTTCACATCTGAAAAATAGGAACTGAGTCAAGCTGATATTCCATGAAATGTCATAGTATCCCTGAAAAAGTTTTAGGGATTCATTTGGATGTAATTTTAATATCTTTCAGGTTTGAAAAAAGATGTAATTCCCAACTATGGAGCATTTTGGAAAAACATATATCATTACCTGCCTCTGATACTTTAAAATATTTCAAATTAATTGGACATAGGTTCCAGTCAAGATGGCGGAGTAGGTAAATGTTGTGCTTACCTTTGCTCACAACCACATCAAAATTACAACTAAACTCAGCATCACTGAGAATTGCCGCAAATCTTGCTAAACCGAAGCCTTACAACTAAGGACACAGAGAAGCCCCCTTGAGACTGGTAGGAGGGGCCGAGATGCAGAACAAGCTGGTCCCACACCAGCATGTGACTGGTAAAAATCAGAAGGGATATCTTGGTTGCAGAGTTCCCCACTGAAGAAGCAAGTGGTGCCAGGACCACACCAGGATCTCCATCCCAGTATTCTAGTGCCAGGGAGACAAGATCCCATAATTTCTGGTTGTAAAAACCAGCAGAGATTGTGGCTGAGTGAGCAGCTGAAGTCCCAGGCACTCCTCTTAAAAGATCAGTGCACAGACTCACTCATCAATGAAATCACTGTCTCTGATCTCCAGCGCTGGAACAGCAGCTGGAGAACTGACGGGGACCTATGGCGGGAACTGAGTTGTCTGGCTTACGGGTGATGGCTGGAGGGGCAGCTTTGTCCCAGAGAGAGGAACTGGCAGAAGCCATTGCTTCTTGGTTGTGCCTTCCCCTTTCCCAGTGTACAGACACAGACAGATACCATATAGGAGTCTCCATCAAGCTCGCTAACACCATTTGTTGAACACTCTCTGGTGATTCTGAGTGTCTGCCCCATCCAACTTTCAGGCAAACCCAAACAGCATGCAGTGGCTGTTTCATACAAACCGACTGCCTTGTCACATGCTGCAGACTTTCCTAGGGCCTGTCAAAGGTTCACGGAACCCGGACAAGCATCATCTGGCTTGAGCATGTCCCGTACCTCTGGCTGAGCAGCCCGGAGTCCAGCACTAGCAACAGCCTGCCTTGGTTCATGGCTTGGCCTCTTGAGGCACTTCCAAGCATGGTGTGGGCAGCAGTGAATTGCTTTGTGGCTCCTCCTGAGTGGTCCTGGGTGGGGCACAGGTTTCGAGTGACCTTGGCTTGAAGTAGGTCCCCTCCCAGGTGTATCTGGGGCTGGTGTGCCCAGTGGTCAGCTTAGAAACAAACTGGAACATCACCTAGCCACCTCCAAGAATGACACACCCAAGAGGTGGATTAGACAGTCACCAGAGCCCTACTGAGGCAGATCCTGCTCTGTGGGGTCAGCCCCTGTACCATAACTCCTCCACTGTAGTCATGGCCAGTCCTCATAACCATTGAGCCTGAAGGTCAATCCCTTCCAATGATGTGCAAACACCAAGCAAAGCTCAACTACAATAGGAAGGCACAGACAACCTACACAAGGGACATACCTGGAGTATGTGGCTCAGGAGACCAGCAAGACTGCACTACTGAGCCCAACAACACACCTAATACCTAAGGCCACTCTACTAAGAGCAGGAGGCATAGAAGTCCTACATAGAAACAAATACGGGGGGGGGGGGGGCAGCCAATATGGGGAGACAAAGAAACATGTCCCAAGTAAAAGAACTGAACAAAGTTCCAGTAAGAGAAATAAACAAAATGGATACAAGCAATCTACCAGACAAGCAATCCATGCAGAGTTCCAAACACCGGTTATAAGGATGCTCAGTGATCTCTGGGAGAACTTCAACAAAGAGATAGGAAACATAAAAATGGAGATAGAAAACATAAAAAAGAACCAGACAGAATGAAGACTACCATAATGGAAATGAAGAATACATTACAGGGAATCAACAGGAGATTAGATGAAGCAGATGATCAAATCACTGATTTAGAAGATAAAGTAGCAGGAAACACCCAATCAGAACAGCAAAAAAGAAAAATGAGGGCAGTTTAAGGAGCCTCTGGGACAATATCAAGCATACTAACATTTGCATCATAGGGGTACCATAACGAGACTAGAGAGAACAAAGAATTGAAAACCTATTTGAATAAACAATGAAAACTGAAAACTTTCCTAACCAGCAAAGGAAATAGATATACAAGCTCAGGAAGCACAGATAATCCCAAACAAGATGAACCCAAACCTAAACACATCATAATTAAAATGTCAAAGGTTAAAGACAAAGAAAGAATCTTAAAAGCAGCAATAGAAAAGCAGTTAGTTACCTACAAGGGAGCTGCCACAAGACTGTCAGTTGATTTCTCAACAGACACTTTGCAGACCAGAAGGGATTGGCAGGAAATATTCAAAGTGATGATAAACAAAACAAGGACCTACAACCAAGATTACTCATCAAAGCTCTCATTTAGAATCAAAAGACAGATAAAGAGCTTCCCAGACGGAAAAAGAAAAGAAAAAAAAAGCTAACGGAGCTCATCACAACCAAACCAGTACTATAAGGAATCTTAGAGGGACTTATTTAAGGCAATAAACAAACAAACAAACAAACAAATAAAACAAAATGGCAATAATTGCATTCCTATCAACACTTACTTTCAATGTAAATGGATTAAATGTCCCAATCAAAAGATGGGGGGTGGGGCTGGATGGATAAGAAAACATGACCGTTACACATGCTGCGTATGAGTTCAGTTTAAAAGGTACATACAGATAAAAGCAAAGGGACAAAAAAGATATTTCATGAAAATAGAAACAAAGAAAGAAAAAGCTGGGGTTGCAATACATATACAAAATAGACTTTAAAACAAAGACTATAACAAGAGACAAACAAGAACCTAGTAATCCCACTTCTGGGTATTTATCCAAACAAACCCAAAACATTACTTTGAGGGGAACTGATCATGTGTATTTTCATTGTAGCATCATTTACAGTAGCCAAGATATGAAGGCAACCTGGGTGTCCCTGAATGGATGAATGGATAAAGAAGACGTGGTTACGTACATACAATGGAATATTACTCAGCTGTAAAAAATGAAGTCTTGCCATATGAGACAACATGGATGGACCAAGAGGATATTGTGCTGAGTATAGTCAGTCAGGCAATGAAAGACAAATGTCGTATGATTTCACTTATAAGTGGTATCTAAAAATAATAGAATGAACAAATGAAACAGAAACAAACTCATAGATCCAAGAACATTTTGGTATTTGCTAGATGGGAAGGAGTTTGGGGGTGGGTGAAAAAGGGAAAAGGATTAAGAAGTACAAATTGGTTGTAACATTGTAGTCATGGGGGATGTAGGGTAGAGCATAGGGAATATAGTCAATAATATTGTAATAACTATGTATAGTGTCAAATGATTACTAGAACTATCCGTGTGAAAGACGGAAGTGTGGTTGGGGGCAGGGTGAAAACGGTGAAGGGATTAAGAAATACAAACTACGAGTTATAAAACACTCATGGGGATGTAAAGCAAAGCATTGGGAATATAGTGATTAATATGGTAATAACTATGTATAGTGCCAGATGGGTACTAGTTAGGGGTATCACTTCATAAATTATATACATGTCTAACAACTATGCTGTACACCTGAAACTAATAGAAAATAATACTGAATGTCAACTGTAATTGAAAAATTAAAGGAGATGAAAGATAAAGAAGAATAAGAGGTTCAAATTTCCAGGTATAAAACAAATAAGTCATGGGGATGTAATATACAGCATAGGAAATACAGTCAATAATATTGTGATGGCATGGTACGGCGTCAGATGGTTGCAGGACTTATCATGGTGATCACTTCTTTATCATACGGAATATAACTATAATATGGTAATAACTATGTAGAGTCCCCCAGGTGGGTACTGCTGAGTAACTATTAGGTACACCTGAATCTAATATAATACTGTATGTTACCTATATATTTTTTTTGTATTTTTAAAGATTTTTATTAAACTATAGCTTTAGCACAGGGAATATAATCAATAATGTGGTAATTACTCCTTTATTTTAATAAAAATCTTTAAAAAAGACATCGGCATTAAAGAAAGTGAATTGGACAATTCTCCTCCCCCCTAAATTGCAAAAGATGGTTTCAATTGTTTGTTTCCATCCATCTAGAAATCTAGAGAGGTTTTACTAGAAATAAGCACAGAGCTACAGCCTGCCCCAGTCAGTGAATATGCCACACTTACATGTTTAAAATTATATTATTTCAGATATACTAAAGCATCCATTGTAATGCCTATTATATATCTATAATGACAGGACGATGATGATGATGATGATGATGATGATGATGATGATATTACACAGACCACTCTTTTTACTACATTCTGCCTCTCCTTTTTCTTCCGTCTTTCTCTTCTCCTCCCTCCTTCCCGCCCTCCCTCCCTTCCTTCCCTACCTTCTGATCTCCCTCCCTTCCTTCCTCCTTCATTTTTGCAGGACTGAACTTGATATATTCAAGAACATCACCACCCCGTAGGAAAGACAGAAATAAAAATAAAAAATTGCAATGATAGATGAGGAATTTTCATGTTGCAGCTTCACGTAAGTCTCACGAAAGTTCAGAGCATGGAGGAACTCACTTTTCTTAGGTGGAAGGTAGGGAGGACTTCAGACACTTTACTGGAAGTTTAACTATTTTAGCCCTACAAAATAACTAGACCAATTATACTAGTCTGCTGGGGTTGCCATAGAAATATACCATAGACTGGGTGGCCTAAACAACAGGAATTTATTTCCTCACAGTTCTAGAAGCTGGCAACTACAAAATTATGGTGCCGGCAAGGTACTAAGGCCTTTTCTCTGGACTTATAGGTACCTGCATTTTTGTTGTGCACTCCACAACCTCTTTTTTATGTGCTAACAGACAGAGTGAGCCCTTGATGTCTTTTCTTATAAGAACACCAACCCTATTGGATCAGGGCCCTATTCTCATGACTTCATTTAACCTTAATTAGCTCCTTAGAGACCACATCTCCAAATACAGGCATATTGGGGATTAGGGCTTCAAAATATAAATTTGGGAAAGATACAAACATTCAGTCCATAACAATAATCAAGAAGAAGATGACCTTCGAATCAGTCTAAGTGACTGGAGGAGGGGGAAAGAGTTTCATGTTCTGGGTAATAGAAAAAGTTCAGTACAACTAGGGTACAGGTAGTATGTCTGGACATATCAGGAAAAAAAAAAGAAAAGGTAGAGACCAGCCTGAAATACCCTCCTCAGCGGCTGGAGGGCATCATCCTCAAATAGTGAGCCAGGAAACAGGACTACATTAGGATTTCTGGCAGTCTTCCAACAAATTTCATTCTGATCCATGTTTCCTTTCTACCAACCGGTGTAAAGGCTTTCTGATTCAATGTACTCTACCTCTTGTTAATAACATACTGCGAGAAGGAGATGGACTTGGAATAGAAACCTATTTAGTATATATTTAGGTTTTTTTGTTTTCTTCTCAGAAGGAAACATACTTAAAAAAACTATGTTGCTTTATAATTTTAATTTTCCTAGCAATGTTTTATTTACAGAGCACATAATTGACAAGTGAAATGCAACTGTTTTTTCCTCAGTTTCAAACCATAATGAACACACTAGAGATGAGCTCTTCTTCGTTGGGCTACAATGTACAATTTTCTCAAATTCTTATCATTACTGGTGAGTCTTTAATTTTATTTTGGATATTTTGAAAGCCTTGTCCCTACTGTAAAAAATGAGAAATTTAAAAATGAGAAACTCAAATGTTAAAGCAAAAATAAAACATTTTAGGGATATGAATGTAACAATTTCACATTATTATGGGAGTCTATCTATCTTCTTAGTAAACTTTTTAAATCGACTCTTCCTGGATGTGTAGAAAAATATATGCAAGTCATGTTAACAGTTATCAGTAATTTACAAATGTGTAAAGACCAGATTATCCTGGGCCATTATGTTTTTGTGATGTCAGGAATTTATTCTAAATTCAAACTATATTTACACATCAAACCTAATGCAATATGAGAACATTACAACACTGATCATATTGTAATGTACTTTTCTACCTAGAAAGAGATGTTTTAAAATATTGAGGCTTGTGTAGACTATTTCTGGTGTAGACCATAAATCAGCATTTTACTAAAACAGTTTGGTTAGATCAAATTTATAAATCTTTTCAGTAAATGTTCTCAACTTGATGTTCTGATTTCTTAATGAGCTTCTTACAATAGAAAAGGTTAGATAATTAGCATGCTGTTGTTCAACCAGCACACATTCTAGAATTTCAGAAGATGATCATCTAGCTTCAAAATAGAAGGGAAATCACAGAAGCAATTAATTCATTATTTTTAAAGTATTGAAAATATAATAAATTTTGCAGAATTTTGTTGCTTAAAAATCAGTAACAACAAGGCCTCCAGGTATAAAATTTGTGACTTATTTCTTCTCTTTTCCTACTATTTAATAATTAATAGTGTCACTTCTCACTTAAAGAAAAGATCAGGCATGACCTCATATAATTTAAAATAGTATGCATCAGTCTGATACTCTGCTAGTGCTTAAAAATAGGAGACACCGATTTAAAATATAAGCTCATAAATTCAATGTTACAAATTATGGAAAGGGTTATGAAAAAATATTAGAGTTACGTTACAAGAGGAAATAGCAAGTGGGAACTAATTTCTGTTTCGTGAGGGATTGTGAAGAATAAGTCTAAGATTTCAGGAATTAATAAGTATACAGGGAAAGAATGGAAAACAATATGCTAGGCAGAGGGAATAACTTGTGCAAATGCCCTGAGCTCAGTCAGGAATGAGGTTCCTGCTCTTTCTATCTCAATGAAACATTTAACAAGTATAGATGCTTTATATACACTGCATTTTCATAATGTGAATTGTCAATAACTGATTATGGAGCTCAATTTTTATTATGAAAGTATGTTGTGACCCTCATCTGTAATGACTGAAAGCCCGAAACAAAGTTTACTAGACTGGCATCATAATTATTTTTTCTGGGTTGTTTGTTGTTTATCAGTGGTATGAATTTTAAGAAAAGAGGGGCTTGTAAAATGCTGCTGCAGTTGTGAGAAGAAAACAAAGGCGATTACACCTGAACAAAAGCTAAATCTAATCAAAGGCTGGATTTTCTCAATGATAATAAAATTGTCTAGCTCTACATTTTAGCTGCCGAATACCTTTAATTCTAAAATTCCTCCAGAAAAAAAATAGCTTGCCATTGAAACTCTAAATGAAATTAATTAGCTGTTTTCTAATTCCATTTTCCCCATTAAAACAATTACTTCTGAAAGTGATTTTTAATAACCCAAGGTTTCTTAGAAAAACAATATTTATTTATTTATTTATTTATTTAGTATTTGGACTCAATCTTGGAGCTACAAGATTGAGTCCAAATACTAAATAAATAACTCAGCAGTTGAGTATAGGAAACGAGACATCTGGCCAGCAAACTCTATGCTTCCTCCTCGCTGGACCCTTATACTTCTTCCAAAATATCTGTGCTATGAGCATTTAATCATCAGGCTTTAGTTAAGTGCCTCGCACTCACCCCTGTACTTAATCATCTGCTTATTTTAGGATCTGTTTCTTGGATGGCTATCCACACTTCCCTTTCTTATATTTTCCTCTTGTCTTATCAAAACCAAAGAAGGTTGTCCCTCAGCCTTCACACACATATAACACATATTCACTAGCTGAGTTCGAGCTATTGTGCTGAGTAACTCCAGGAACTGTTATTTCCTAATAGTCACAAAATCCTGTTTCTCACCCGAGATTGCCGCCCCCCCCCCCAACTTTTCACCACAAATGGCTCAACAATCATTAAAATTCACTTTATTAAAGTTAATGTTCTCAGCACTTTTACATTTTTAAAAACCACAATAGGTTTCTTTTAAAAAGGATTTGGAGTTATTTCATTTTTTCTTTTGATTATGCCTAAACATTTAAAAATTAATGGAACCAAACAAACCATAGAGCCCAATTATTTAATAATAACGTCTCCATAGGAATCACTATCTCATCAATAGTAACTTCTGTTAAAATCAAAACTAAACAGAGACAAGCCTTGAAAATTCCCTGAGCAGACAAAACATACAAACAAAGCTTAAGTTAGCTTATTTTGCAAGACTAGCTTGATCTAGAACATTTCTTGTTACGCCTCTGTAAATCATAAACAAAACTTGAACTTTTTTCCAAGGTTAATATGAAGTAATCACTAAAAATTCTTATATTATAACCAATCACTGTGAAGAAATAGTCACTGCTTTCTCATTAAATAAGCTGCTTTATAATCATATACCCCTGAGCCTCATTTCCTGTTTTGGTTTGATTGCTCCTGATTTGCAAACTGTCTTTTTGGTGTGCGCACAATAAACATTTACTAATTACGATCTTGGTGATTCATTAGTTTTATTTCTGCTTTTTCCTGAGCTTTTAATACTTTGAAAAGTACCAATGTTTAAGGAAAACTAATGTTAGGAAAGGTATCAATGTTAGCAAGAAACATAATTTTTATAATCACACACAGTGGACCAAAAGTAGTATGAATAACATGATAAAACAAGCAAAATCTTGGACTTACATGCTTAAAAATATCATAATTCACAAAGGTAAATAGCTAATGCATCACAACTCCCAAAATGAGTTGTATAAATGAATGGTAATGTATGAATGTCAAATAAATCTTCATCTCCTGAGTTTCCTTTCTAAATAGAGCAAAATTCCAGCACTCTTTTAACTACCATAATATACAAAATAAATTATTTTATCTGTGGAGATGCCTGATATCTAAAATGTACAATTTTAAAATAAAGAATTTATATTATCTAAACATGAAGATTAAATGCAGTAACATCTAATTTTTCAAGCTAGCTTTCTTTTATATTATCTATATAAATCTCCATTAAAACATATATTTTAGGATGCATACGTACATTAATGGTGACTTTGGATTAAAATACTCTATTTCAAATAGCTCACTAATAATTCACACATTTATTTTGTATGTAACTATGAATGTTACTTTGAAAATTTTAAATAAAACCTATTATTTGCTTGCCTAAGATAATATAGTCGTATTTTCTATAATGTATCAAGGATTTCCTGTTTGATATTTTTTTCAGGCAAAATTATACTACTTGTAACTGTAGGACTCAAGTAAAGATTTAGGAACACTTTGCCAACTGATTGGTTAGTGTAGTAAATTTCTCTTGAATCCTTTATATTAATTAATGAATCCCCTGCCCCCTTCTTATTCTTTGTAATAAATATTCCTATTTAGATCAATTTATGTTCTTTTAAAAATGCCAAGTTCATCATACTGGCTACATTTCTCAAAGTCAGGTATTTCCTTCCTAATGTACATTATGTTTTATTTTTGTTTGTTTTTAATTAGAACTTAAAAGGAAACTTAGATTTTTAAATCTAATTATTATTCAAATATTTCTTATAAAACTATTTAATAGATTGTAAAATTTTGGACTCCACAAACTCCAAAACTGCTGCCATTTTGTTAGCAAGCCTTAACACAAGCCAATCTCAGGTTATAAATGCCTATTGGGGTTTTAGTCTTTCTCTCCCTATTAGCCATGAAAGTATTTTCAGTTATCCCTCCCACCTCTTATCTCTGCTTTCTCCACTCCCACATTTACTTTTAATAACCAAAATAATGGATTAGGCATTTATTTTCCTTTAAGCTCTGATCCAAAATATATGATTCTTAAAGTATGACTAAGCATCTTGCTAACACTTTCACAAAGGCTCAAGCCCAGTTTGTAGTACTTTTCTCTGTGGATCACATTTCTTTACACTTCAAATACAAGTCTTATATGATCAATTTTCCAATTAAGGTTAAAAAAACACCGAATAATTAGAAATGATGTTTGATGTTTCAAGGTGAACCTAAGAATTTCATTTCATTTTAAATGTTTTTAAAAAGGTATATGCTTCATTTATTCCATTCTTTGGTTTATTGAGACCCCAGACCTTGAATAAACAAAATCTTGAGCAGATAAGATAATGAAGCAAATAATCATTTTAAATTATATACACACACACACACACACACACACACACACACACACATATATGTGTGTGTGTATATATACACATATACATATATATGTATATATGTATGCACATACATATATATATATACACTTAATATAGAATCTAGCTACATGAATAACTAATTGAATTGATTGGAAAATTCAGTGAAATTTGGTTTGATTTATTTAAAAGTCAGCTGTCAAGTTTTGTCCAGCTTTATTTTTTCATATTACATGAAGTCAAAACAAATGTAGCCTTATATAGAATTCCATATTCAAATATTAAAATATATTTTATATAGATCAGAAACTCAGTCACTAAATTACCTATTAATTATACTTCCTGACATTTTTATAGTGTCATTCATTTAGAAAAATAATATATAATGTGTATTATTTTTAAAAATAAAATTCAGATTTTCCTTTAAATATTTCCAAAATGTCCATACATTTTAAGACTTCTTGTAATTTTACTAACAATTGTCACCCCAATAAATTTAAAAAAATTGGGAAAAAAAAGACTTCTTGTATTAAATTTTTAGGCAAAATAAAATTTTATAAAGTCTTATATAGGTTGTTTAAATTTGTCCTACTGATTTTTGAGAGGTGGCATTTTATTTTATTTCACTTTATTTTTTAACTTTATTGAGGTATCATGGATAAATAAAATTGTAATAAATTTACAGTATACAATGGGATAATTTGCTATATGGATACATTGTGAAAGGAGTCCCCAAATTAAGTTAATTAACACATCCATTACCTCAGAGGCGGTATTTTATAATGGTAAAAAGTAAGGCTTCTTAAGATTGGATTTGAAACTCACCACCACAATCAGCACCATCTACTAGCTAACAGATATCTGGGAGTCATTTAACCTCACTCTTTCTCAGTAAGGTGGGCATTACTACGGTACCTTTCTGTTAGTATTTTTGTGAGGATTAATTGAGTAATAGCTAAAACACAACTATATGTCTGACACCCACACTAAGTGTAATATATTGATTATTATCAAACTATCCAGATTATTTGATAATGTAGGTTGTGCGGGGAAGACCACCAGGCTTTCTCTGCCTTATTATTTTCCTCTATGACACAGGCCTCTGATGCTTCCAGGACCCAGTTTAATCCATCAGTTCCACCTTGTAGACAAAGAGATCTTAAATGCTTTAATAGAAAAAGGTAAACTGGGCCTTTATTTGAGTTCAGAAATTTTAACCACTGAGGGGGAGTTTTGGACTATTTCTTCTGCCCCTAAACTCCCATTTCGTGCTTTACAAAAGGCCTAGTGAGTGCAAAGAATCTTAAAAGCTTTGGTTTAGAGAATAGCAGGAAAATCAGACAAGTTCATTAAGACCAGAGACTGTCTTGTCTGAGATATCCATGAAATTGAAAATTTTACATTACATATAATACTGTCCTCATGAGTTTACTTATTCTTAGAGGAGGAATGTCATATTCACATGCTTTAGAGAGAGATGCCTGAGATCATTAGGGTGATCTTGAAAATGATCAAAGGAATCCAGAATGTAGATAATTTGGCTCTTTGGGTTGGAAATGTGATAAGCTCTCTTGGTTTAATTTGGGGCACATTTTAGCACCTGGCTTAAAAACTTTGAGTATAATCCATCTTTTAGTATTTGTCTATGTTGCAGGATCAAATGTGACCTCCAGAGTTTTAAGTGCTGCGGCCCAGCAAGTGTCCTGTAAAATGATTGAATAATCAATCATTTCACATAAAGAACAAGAATGCAGAATATTGACCCTCAGAAAATCTATCTATGACCATGACAAATCAAACAACTAAGCAGACCTGGATTGAACATATCCCTGGACTATAACAGTTTGTCATTGTCCAATTTAGGCTGAGGAATGACCAAAAAGAGGGACAAAAAAATTGACAACATAATTCTCTGTGCCTGTGGGAAACAACACTAAAACACTGCATACTCTCCTGGCTCTATGTTAAACAATACAGGGGCCTGGCCTACTTCTCTGTTCCTTTGCTAAATCCTGGGGCTAGTTTAAAACATTGCAGAGGCTGGCTCTTTACTTATTTTTTGGAGCAAAAACAAATAGCTCATCAAGAATGACTTCAAAATCCTTACCATTCTGTGCCCACCAGTCCAAAACTACTAATGTCGTGATTCGGCCCAATCCCAACCAAGTATTCACTTTGTAAAACCTACCTTAAAATCACCCAGCCCAGACACTGAAACTTCTAAATATTCTTTCTGATTTTCCTATTTGGAGTACGTACTAAAAATCTATGAAAGCAATGTTCTCCCTTACTATACTAAATCTAAGTACCTTTGCTTTGCTTAATCAGCAAGTTTTTTTAAGTAACTTTTGGAAAGTCTACAATAAATAATATTTATTTAAAAAAGGTAAATTGCTAGTAAAGAGACTTGTATCAGAAATTTATTCTGATTATAGCTCATTATAACAAAAAAATGTCAAATGTCAAGCCACAGGAAAACTCAGTTCTTTTTCCTCTGTCAATCTAACATGGAACATTTTTTGAGAGCTGAAACACTTTCTCCAAATTTTCCACTGGTGTTAAAGGTCAGCTTATGTGTGTAAAATGGCCTTTTCCCTTAAGAGTACATAACAAAACAAGATAAAAAATAAAACTAAGAAAAATGAAAAACACCTGACTGATTACACTTACTAAAGGACCAAGATTAACAATAATCTAAGCTTTGGAATTTCAAATCTTAAAATTATTTTCAATTCTTTCAAGTTCTTATAATTCATTTCAGTAATGGTATCTTTATTACTTTTATTAGAATTTATTCTGAACTAGAAAATTCACAATTATTACAGAGTGTAATTTTATTTTAAATTTTGTGTTTTAAACTATCATAATATTCTGGAATTTAGGGCTATTTTGAATAGTGAACTTTCATAATATTTTTATTGTTCTTGTTATTCTTACTCTGACATATTTTTAATTTTTAGGTTATGCATAAGAATGAAAATTATTTTACTTCAAATCACAAGTGTTTTTTCTTACTTAGCACAAATTCATTGTACATTTTAGTGTATTTCATTTCTTAAATGTGCTGAGATGTTGAAAAGAACATATCCTGTTCACTACTTAGAAGTTGTAGAATTGTTGAGATTATGATTTTTTTTTAAATGGAAATTGAAAAAAGGCAATGGTTTCAAGAAAATAAATTAACATATCTGTAAACAGGTAGGTAATATAAAAACATTATAAAATGAAGAAAACTCTTTACACTCATAAATTCTCTTCTTTAACAGTACACATTAAATGCTTACCATTCATACTGGGCCTGGTATATAAATTTTGTGAAAATCTTTCTCCTCAAACGTTTAATATTTTGCTTATTTTGTGCAATGATTTGGCCATTTACACACATTATAACTTTGATTTCTCACCAAATTAAGTCTTGTTGATGTAGTTAGCATCTAAATTGTTTTGCAGATGAGATCTAAACCTTAGATGTTACTTTTAAATATAATACATGCAAATTTATTTTTGTTTTCCATCAAGATCATTAAATATTTTTAATCGATATAATTTAAATAAATACAAATCAAACATCTTTCTATAGGCATAATGCTTTATAGAACTGGACCGTAAGTGGCAAATGTTCTTATATTTAATACTACATGACCATTGAAATATAAATAAAGCACCAATAGTTATCTTGGCATAGCCAATATCAAAGACTGAAATTTAAATATTATGATGCCAAAAATAAAATAAGTTGATTTTCTTCTAAGGGCTAAAACATTTTCTTTTATATACACTTATATGTTCTGTATAATTGGTTCTCTATTTTTGAGGAATAAAGAGACAAATGTAGAACTATAGTAATTACCAAGTGCCCGAGAGTGTAACTCAAAATGAAATCAATACTTAATTTTGAAACATCCACAAGGAAAGTTTTAGAAATGTAACAGAAATTTTCTATACTAGTCTCTGAAAAAACAAAACAAAAACATGGATGTCCTTGTTTTCATTTGAAATTAATTTTATCTGAATTCAGTATTTCTTCCTGTGATATTATTACAGTCACCCAACTATTAACTCATTATAGCTCTACTTATATAAAATGTCAGCATAAGATCTTGTTAGCCATGTATTTATTCATTGTATTGAAGAGTTCAAACTTTGATACTTTTCTAGAACTTAGTCACTTTAGTATATAGTTAAACTTGACACACTGTAACCACATCAATTTAAAATGCATTTTATTGATATGCTTCAGTTGTGGAAGTTGTATGGCCTGGTTTCCATCATATACATATATGAACAGTTCTAAATCATCTGTTTATTATTTAGAATTATTTGATGTGTGTTTCATATGATATGGAATGTCACGTACTGAAGACAAAATAAGGTAAGACTTAAACACCAAGTTTTTGCAGTTAAATCATATTGTATGCTTTTATTAGGCTGCCTGAACTGCCAAAATAAAATACTACAGACTGGGTGAATCAAACAACAGAATTTATTTTTCTCACAGTCCTAGAGACTACTAGTCCACGATCAAGGTATCGGCAAATTCGTTTTCTGGTGAGGGCTCTCTTCCTGGCTTTCAGACAGCTACCTACTCTGTCCCTCACATAGCCTTTCCTCTATGTGTCTACAGAGACAGCTCCAGTGCCTCTCCCTTTTTTATAAAGACATTAATATCATCAGACCACTCTCATGACATAATCCAATCCATTGCCTCCCAAAGGCCCCATCTCCAAATATTATCACAGTGGGAGTCAGGGCTTCAATGTACGTATGAATTTTGGTTGGACACAATTCATTCCATCACAGTGTTTAAACACATCTTAGGCACTTCACTCTGTCTTTCCCTCCTATAAAACATCCTAAAGAATGAAAATCAGTAGAAAGCATCTGTGTAGCTGAGTTTCAACAAAAACAATAATAAACAAAATAAAAACCTAAGAGTCATCAAAATGAAAATTGGCTGCACAATAAACACACCGAAGAATTCTCCAGCAGGCGAAGAACCATCTAGCAGCAAAAGTTCTCTCATTTACCATACAATACTTAACATGAACAAAGCAAAAAAGTCTTTTAAAAAAATTGTTAAATGATAAATTTTGAATGCAATAACTGTATCAAACTAAATTTGGTACTTTAGCAATCCAAATTAGTAAATCCCTATTCCCACTTCTGGCTGAAGCTTTGAACTAAATGAAATAAACCTAGGCAGACTGAATTTGCTAGGATTCCAGGACAGTTTTGAGGAATACTTTTCATTTTCAAACACTAATAATAAAAGGAAAATATAGACAATATATTTAAAAATCTTAAAGAGACAGAGATATAGTTAATCCAGAATGATGAGCAACATAATTGAAAGCTTTGTTACATATTTTTCTAGGAACAGCAAAGTGTTTCCAATAAACACACTGAAGATCTGGCCATCATGAGTAGGTGGCCATAGTAAGTGAGGAGGTAAGCATGGCCATAGTAGGTAAGGAAGTTGACAGCAATCCTAATACAAGGACCCATTAAAGTAAATGGTAACTGGTAGATTAGAAATGGCTAAAATTTTTACAGTCAGTTTTCATTCTGTTTTTGCATGATTTGATTCATGGAGGTTTAACATTATATGGCTATTGCAAATACAGGTTAGATCTTTACCTATGTTTCAATAGCCATCTATCCATTCGTCCACCTATTCCTCCATCTCTTACCTATTCTTTAGGCTCACATCTAAAACGCCTTGCTGACTCTGCAACTCTAATAAGCAGCATTTGATCAGTAGAGGACAAAACAGTCAACTGAAGTGAGTTACTCTAGAGAAAACTAAAGACACACTTAAGTTCTTTAAACTCTCAATAAAGTGTGCCTTACAAAGACCCATGTAGCTTATTCACGAAAGAAGAAAACTCACAAAAAATTTTATTAGTGCAATGAAAAAAATTTGTGTAAGTAATATGATGAATTAGATGACAGCTGGTATTTCAGTCTCCCCCTGCCCCACCCCATTCAGACAATTCAATTATGGTCTAAAAAATTGGGAAGCTTTATGGTAAGAAGCCTCCATGGTCTTTATGACTGTGACCTTCAAAATTAAAATGCTAAATTGAAAAAAAGTGCCAATTTGCATAAATATTGCATCCTTGCTATTTTATAAGAAATTCAGCTACAGACAATATCTTATGCTAACAACTGTTACCTTACACCTATAAAATGGAAGAAAATAGCAGTTAAGTTTCATGAACTACTCACATTTGGAAGATACTAAAAAGAGCCCTGGTCTGTAAACATGGCAGCTATATAACACTCTGCTAATGAGGCTGTAACTGAAAAGCTTTTAAAGTGAGATTTTTGCTAGCTGAATCATTACCAAAGCAAACTAAAGTGTCACATCTCATTATTCAACAAAGCAATAAAATATTATGTACTAATATATATGCATACACATATATTTACATCAATATTTTAATATTACGAATATATTTATATTTACTTATAGTAATTTTACCTAATTATTACTCATTTTATTGGTGAAGCAATAATACAGAAAGTCAAATGAATCCACATCTCAATAAATACTAGAAATATTTAAGAAGCAAGGCACTTCAGCAGCGGAGCCACTATATGAAATCATTTTTAAAAGAAAATTTGGCTATGTTTGCTGAATGGCAATTGCTTGCAATCAAAATAAAGTGAATAGATAGTGGGGAAAGGTACATAAGCAACCACTCTTTAATCCTTTGTTTTAATTGTGCAATGCACACCATTACTTACAACATTTTTATTTATTTTTTGTCTTCCTATTAAAAGTTCTTTACTTTAAATATACAGCATCATACCATGTCTTCTATATTAGCTAAAAAATAAAATGAAGTTGTTTAAACAGCTTCCACTGATCATGGACACTTGGCCATTAGGTGATAAAAGTCCATGAGCTTGTTTCTCATTTTGTACTATGCCCTACTGAGTCTGCTGAGTAAAGACAGTTAATAAAGAAAATTTAAACTATACAGCCTTCATTTCTCCTTGGACCCAACCCTCCTTTCCTAATACAGTATGCGGACAGAGCATATTTAATGACTTAATTAAAAAACAATTCACTATGTAATCAAAATACAGCTTTTATGTTCTGTTTCCCCCCAAATCTTTATGCTTTATTAATGGGAAAATCTTCCTCTCCTCATGGATGAAATATCCCGCATGTTTCATGACTTTTCTGCTAACCCATAGATAATAGACAGTTAAGGGATCAACTCTCAATTTGCTAAGAATGTCAAGTCCAAAATGTTAATCAAAATTCTGGCCTTGATGGTTTTAAGCCACCTGCTCCCTTGACTCAGACCTGCTTCAAGTTGGCTTTCCTGTAGTGGAACATGCGAGAATGGTTAGTTTCTCTCTGCTTTTCAGGTTTATATTCTTCCTTTCACTCCCAATCTCCCTGCCACCCCTTAAAAACTTTTGACTCAGCCCTCTGGTAGGAAGGCAGGGTGTGGAGATGAGTGACGATGCAATAGAAAAACTCTTAGAGGACTATTTTTTAAGTTAGTTTATCCTCTCTAGATCTAGCAGATGATTTTAAGTCAACAGAATAAAATTGTGAGCTAATTTTAAAAAGCAGGAATCTTTTTTTTTTTCTTTTTTAAGTAATACATTTGATTTTAAATTACCACATACGTGTGTTTTAGTAGAAGACTAAGGACTTTGGAATTTGTTACCATGCTCCAAGAATTGACATTTTGGTCCTCCCTCCCTTCCTCCTTTCCTTCCTTCTTTGAGTCCTTACTTCCTCTCTATAAACCACATCGGTATCCTCTCTTTTTTTTTTTTCTGGGGGGGGGGAGGGGGTTGGTGTCTTCCAGGGAGAACATATAATTTGGACGGCAGAATACATATACATTTTGTTTTTATTCCCATGGTAGGTTGAATAACAGCTCCCTCAAAGATGTCCATGTCCTAATCTCAAGATCCTGAGAATAAAGTGTCATATGGCAAAGATGATTTTGTGGAGGTGATTAAATTAAATATATTCAGATATGGAGATAATCTTGGTTTATCTGATTGGGCTCAACATAACTACAAGGGTCCTTATAAGAGGGAGGCAGGAAGTTCAGAATTAGACGAGATAAGACTATGGAAACAGAGGTCCAAATGATATTGTTGCTGCCTTGGAAGATGGAAGAGGGCCATTACCCAAGGAATATGGGTAATCTTTAAAACTTGAAAAAGGCAAGTACTAGATTCTGCCCTTGAGCCTCCTGAAGGAACATGGCCCTTGCTGACAACTTGATTTTAGCCCACTGAGACTGATGATGAACTTCTGACCTCCAGAACTGTAAAATAATAAGTTTATGTTGTTTAAACCTACTGTTTTTTGGTAACATGATAAAGCAACAGTAGTAGATTAGTACATCCTCTCCTCCAATCTCTTTTACAATTAGCACATCCATAATTAATTTGATAGAATCTTTTAGGAGCCTTCAATTTCTATTTCTCATATGATTACATTTAGTTTTATAAAAACAAAAACACAAACAGCAACAAAAAAACTGAACAGTTTTTCCTTTTGTCCTTGTATCTTACTGCTTAACACAATATTAAATTAAATTGCCTAATAACAAAAATAACTAAACTTTCATTTGTAAACAAATACAACAATTCTTCATAATCATTACAAGTAAAAAGAAAAAAGTTCTGGGCAGCATTATGTTGAAGGCAGCATCACTCAATACATTTTTATAAAGGAATGGAGATGAGACAGTCTCCCATTCATGCATGGAAAAGTTTAAATTGAGGTTTGCTACAAGATATTTGCTCTAAACCCATGATAATAATGGATATTCAAAGTTGTTTATCATAATTTCCAAAGACAATGAGTTCAATCCGTCCCATCTACAATCTATTCTCTATAGTACAGACAGAACAATATTTGACCATATTCATGTAATTCCCATCTTTAAATTCAAATAGTCTCTGTGTTTCAGGATAAAGACTGTATTGCTTGGTATAGGCATAAATGGATTTTTAAAATGTGGTCCTTCCTTTGCAATTAGCCTATCTCCAGCACTCTCCCATCCCCATCCCCAGCCCGTGCAAACACTGTATGCTTCGGTCTTACTGAACTTCTTGAGCTTCCAAATATGTCTTGACTTACCTTAAAGCTCTTTTATCCTATACATTTCTATGGCTGTCTTACCCATTAATATTCAAATTAGGCATCTCTTATTCAGGGAACATTTCTGATTACACCTCTAGAACCATTAGCACACCTGGGTTTTATACTCTCGTCTGTCATTGTCTACTACCTTTGTATTCCTGAACTTCCTCTCATGTTCAATGAAACAGGGAGTTCTAGAGGTTGGAAATTGTGTTTTGTTTACATTTTCCCTGAGGGGCTATCCAACTGTCTACCACTCATTCCTCTTCAGGAAATATTATGTGAATATGAGCGAGTATGTTTAGATGGATTTAACCTACATATTTCACAAATTTCATTAAAATGTGCTTACTCAAATATATATACACAAGTTAAGCAGATTTATTGATGAAAATCAACATTACAGTTGTTGATATTTTAAAATTACACAGCTTTTTGGTTTGGGATCAAGATGGTGGGGTAGGCAAATCCTTACCTCTCTCATGTCCATATCAAAATTACAACTGAACTACAGAACAGCCATAATTGAGAATCACCTGAAGTCTACCTGAACAACTAAGAACATACAAAAGAAGCCACCTCGCACCTCGAGACTGGTACCAGGAGGGGTGGACATGCGAAACAAGCTGGTCCCACACCTGTGTGTGATCATTAAAAATCGGGAGGGATATAATAGCTGTGGTGGTCCCCCATGGAGGAGCAAGGGGTTCCAGCCCCATATCAGGCTCCCCAACCCAGAGTTTCAGTACTGGGAGTAGAAGTTCCCGTAACTCCTGGTTGTAAAAACCAGCAGAGATTGTGGCTGGGTGAGACTAAGGGAGGCGGAAGTCCTAAGAACTCCACTTAAGGGCCTGTGCATGGACTTACTCACTGACGGATTCACTCACTCTGAGCTCCAGTGCTGGGGCAGCAGCTGGAGAGATGACAGGGACATATGGGGGAAACTGAGTTGTCAGGCTACAGGCGGAGGGCTAGAGAGGCAGCTTTCTCCCAGATGGAGGAGGTAGTGAAGCCATTGCTTCTTTGTTGAGCCCTCCCCCTTCCCAGCATGTAGAAACAGATAGCTGCCATATCTGAGTCTCATCAAGGTGGCTGATACCATTTGTTGGACATGTACTGGTGATTCTGAGACCCTGCCCCACCTAACTTTTGGGCACACTCAAGCTACTTATAGTGGATAAATGGCCTGCCTTGGCTCACGCTGCAGACTTTCCTAAAATATCTCAAAGGTTCATAAAGCCCAAACAAGCAGCATCTGACTTCAGCATGTCCTGTACTTCTGGTTGAGCAGCCCTAAATCCAGTAACAGAGACAGTGGTCCTTGGTTTGCAGCTAGGCCTCTCTAGGCACTTCCAAACCCACTATGGGTGGAGACCATCTGTGGATTGCTCTGTGGTTCATGCCAGGTGGCCTTGAGAAGGACATAGGCTATGGCTGAATTTGGCCTACAGCGGGTCCCCTCCCAGAGGCCCCAGGGCTGGCATGTCTGGTGGCCAGCTTCAGACTAAGCTAAAGCATCACCTGGCCACCTCCAAGGAAGACACACCGAAAGGTAGACCGGGCAGTCACTAGAGCCCTGCTAAAGCAAATCTTGCTCCATAGGGTCAGCCCATGCACAACAGCTCCTCCACTGTAGTCACAAGCAGTCCTCACAACCAATGACCTTGAGGATCAATTCCACCCACTGACATGCAAACTGCTCAACTACAACAAGAGGGCACACACAGTGCACACAAGGGACACACCTAGAGCACCCAGCTCTGGTGATCAGAAAGAATGTGCCACTGAGCCCCACAGCACATCTCCAATATAAGGCCACCCTACTGAGTCCAGGAAACATAGCTTCTCTACCTAATATATAGAAACAAACATAGGGAGGCAGCCAAAAAATGGAGACAAAGAAATATATCCCAAATAAAAGAACTGAGCAAAGCTCCAGAAAAATAAACAAAATGGAGACAAGAAATCTATCAGACACAGAGTTCCATCACTGGTTATAAGGAGGTTCAATGATCTCAGAGAGAACTTCAACAAAGAGATAGGAAACATAAAAATGAAGATAGAAAACATATAAAAGAAAAAACAGTCAGAAATAAAGGATACAATAATGGAAATGAAGACTGCATTAGAGGGAATAAACGGTAAATTAGATGAAGCCAAGGACTGAATCAATGATTTGAGATATAAGGTAGCAGAAAACACCCAATCAGAACAGCAAAAAGAAAAAAGAATCCAAAATAATGAGGATAATTTAAAGGGCTTCTGGGACAACATCAAGCATACTAACATTTGCATCATAAGGGTACCAAAAGGAGAAGAGAGAGAGCAAGGAATTGAAAACCTACTTCAAGAAGTAATGATGGAAAACTTCCCTCACCTGGCAACAAAATAAATATACAGTCCCTTAAAGCACAAAGTCCCAAACAAGATGAACTCAAAGGGGACCACACCAAGACAATCATATTTAAAATGCCAAAGGTTAAAGACAAAGAAAGAATCTTAAAAGCAGCAAGAGAAAAGCAGTTAGTTATCCACAAGGGAGCTCCATATGACTCTCAGCTGATTTCTCAACACAAACTTTGCAGACCAGAAGGAATTGCCAGGAAATATTCAAAGTGAGGAAAAGTTAAGGATCTACAACCAAGATTACCTTACCCAGCAAAGTTATCATTTAGAATGGAAGGACAGATAAAGAGCTTCCCAGACAAGAAAAAGCTAATGGAGTTCATCACCATCAAACTAGTATTACAAGGAATCTTAGAGTGATGTCTTTAAGAAAAAAAAATAAAATATATAAATAAAACAACAATAACTACATATCTATCAACAATTACTTTAAGTGTAAGTGGATTAAATGCTGCAATCAAAAGATAGGGATATGGATAAGAAAACAAGACATATGCTGCCTACAAGAGACTCATTTCAGATGTAAAGACACATACAGACTGAAAGATATTTCATGAAAATGGAAATAAAAAACAAAACAAACACAAAAATCAAACAAACTGAGATACCAATATGTATACCAGATAAAATATATAAAATAAAGAGACATAAAAGGAGTTAGTAATCCCTCGTCAGGGTATTTATCTGATAAAACCCAAAATGCTACTTCAAGGCGTCATTTGCATCCATATATTCATTGCAGCATTGTTTACAATGGCCAAGATGTGGAGGTAGCCTGGGTGTCCATCAATGGATAAGTACATAAAGAGTAGGTGGTACATATATACAATGGAATATTGCTTGGCCATGGAAAGGAATGGGTTCTTGCCATCTGAGGTGGCATAGATGGACCTGGAGGGTATTATGCTGAGTGGAGTGTGTCAGACAGAGAAAGAGACGCAATGTGATTTCGCTTATATGTGGACTCTAAAAAACAAAACAAACAAACAAAACAGAAACAAACTCATAGATACAGAGAACATTTTGATGGTTGCCATACAGGAGGGATTTAGAGGTGGGTGAGAAAGGGGAAGGGATTAAGAAGTACAAATTGATTGTTACAAGATAGTCTTGGGGATATAAAGCAAAGCATAGGGAATATAGTCAATAATATGGTAATAACTATGCATAGTGCCATGTGCTAGTCAGGGGGATTAATTCTTAAATTATATAAATATCTAACCACTATGCTGTACACCTGAAATGAATATAAAATAATATTGAATGTTAACTGTAATTGAAAACTTAAAGAAGGGGGGTAAACGGTGAAGGGGAACAAGAGGTCCAAATTTCCAGGTATAAAACAAATGAGTCACAGGGAATATTGTCAATCATATTGTGATAGTGTGGTACAGTGTCAGATAGTTGGTAGACTTATATGGTGACCACTTCTTGATGTGTATAAATATTGAACAGCTATTGTAGCATATACTTAGAGGCATAAACCTTGGATGTAGAGAATGAGCAGAATATTCATTTGTCACTTTATAATATAACAACACTCAAATTTAATTTTTTTACAGATAGCTTAAAATGGGACTTTCCAATTCAAAACAAGGCAACATAGTTATACACATAGTTTAGGACGATTGAGCCTGTCTCTGTTTTATATGACAAAAAGATGTTGGGAGATTTTTAAGCAATGAAAGCAGACTTTGGGTTATTTTGTAGTTCAACAAAGTAGTAATAAGGCCTTGGGTTATGTTGGGGGGCAGCAAAAATAAAAAAAAATAAAAGGAAGTAAAGGCCCTATTTATTGCAGACAATAAAGAAACAAGAAGAAAGTGAGATTCAAGTAATTACTTTGTATTTAAATAGTGGTGTCTAGGATAAGAACAGTTTTATTAATCACGATTTACTAAAGATAGAAAGAGTTGTACAGATCTGTCAGGTAAATGATAAACAATGTTGGGAAGAGATAAAGTTAGATATAAAGAAATGGACATCTAATCTATAGAAATGATAGTTAAATTATTTAGATTATAAATATAAGTTAAGGGGACAACCTTGGAGCAGGCCTACACTTAAGGAGTAATTCAAGGAAGTAACCACACAAAAATATTAAGAAGTGCTACTGAGGCAGAAACGGGAACTCACCTAACATTCATTCCTTCTGCCTCTCCATACTTCTCAGTCTCCTTGTAGATAGGCAGGATCCCAGGACAAGTTCTGAATAACGGGCTATAGAAGAAGTGATATGCAATTTTCCCGGTTTGCAGCATTAAAAAGGTAGCAGTCAACCTCCAGTGTCTCTTCCCCTGAACAGACAATGATATCTCTGTGTTCCAGGTGGTGTAGCTATATAATTATGAAGTCTCTGTCACTTGGATAGTTTAGTGACTATGGATAGCAGCATCCTCCCAACCTGAGTATAGAGTGACTAAAAAATAAACCTTTGTTTTGTTAAACTAATGAGATTTTGTGGCATCTATTTCCGTATCAACTTGTCCTGAAGAGTAGTTCATTACAAACGAGTCACAGAAGTAAATGATGAAGAGTTTTCAGCAGAAGAAAATAGCCATCAGTGTTGCATGTTTTCAATATGATAGTTGGACCTATGTGGTGATTATGAAGTGACCACTGACACTTACGAGAGCAAGGCAGGAATCTACAAGGAGTGAGTGATGAGAAAACTTCGGCAGAAGACATAGATTACTTTATCAAGGATGTTTTGAAGTGAAGGAAAAATTGACAGAAAAATAAAAACTTTAGGGATCAGCAGGTTTTGCTGAAGTCATCCTTAGGATGTTGAAAACTTGAGATTATTTCTAAGCAGGGGGGGAGAGAGAGAGAGAGAGAGAGAGAGAGAGAGAGAGAGAGAGAGAGAGAGAGAGAGAGAGAGAGAGAGAATTACACAGGTAATAAAAGCTGAAGAGGATTAGGGCATGGATGAAAGTATGGATAGGAAAAAGGAGGAGGGAGGATGGAGGTGAAACATAGCCAAGAAAGAGAAAAGTTGAGCAAGTTCATATTAAAGGTCTTTACCTAACTGGAGAAAGTTGCTTTCATAATTGAGAAGAAGGCAGTGTTAACTGACAGCAGAAGATATTTGGAAATGTTTAATGGAAAACAAATGGAAGATTCATAAGAGATGCCAGATGACAGTGAAAACCTGAAATAACTAAGATAAATATGAATTTTCCCTTGCAAAAGTAGGATCTAAATCACTTTTTTGAGCAGGAAAAAAATAGATAACATTTTTCTAAAATGATTGTATTCAATTGAAGAAATTGTAAATAAATGGAAAGGTAAGTATTAGCTGATGTATTGAGTTTAAGCTCCAGTATCAAGTTGGTGCAAAAGTAATTGCGGTTTATAAGGTTAAAAATAATTGCAAAAAACGCATTGTACCAACCTAATATAAGAAACAATAATAGTAAAGTTAAAGAACATTTAAGAAAGTAACAATAGCATAGAGTCAAAAAGACTCATTACATGTAAACAATATCAAAAAGTTACTAGACAAAAAGGAATGGGAGTTTGATCTCAGTGATACATTTGAAATTTCACATTTATCTTTTCCTGCTACACTATTCTGTAGCATGAAAAGCTGAGATGCTTTGGAGCACTCAAATTCAATTTGAGGAAGCAGTGACCCAGGAACCTGCAATGTGAAAATTTCACTGTTGACTTCCCCAAAGTTCTTTGTTCACAGGCATGCCTCATTATGTAGGAAAAGTTCAGTAGATATTGCTAAATATGTTAGCTTAAGTTACTCATATTAAATTTTAGATATCAGTTCTCAATCACAATTATGAAAGGGGGAGTCTAGGAGAGAAAAAAAATGGACTTGAATAATAAGGTTTTGATTTCTAGGATGATTGGATTTAGCCTCTAAAATGACAGGTTATAAATTTCTTCCCATTGCCTTGAATAGAAAAGTAAAATAAAAATATGACTAAGGAAGACAGCAGTGCATTTAGAATAAGAAACTCATCAAACTTTTCGACAAAGAAAAATGGAATGACCGAGAGTAATGGTGGTTTAGAGATTAATTTACTACATTGAGATTCTAAAGTTTAGATAAATTTTTAGACAAAATTGTGAATGAAGTATCATTAGGAGTCAGTATTTTCAGGGGTCATTCTCTATCAAAATCAAAAGTGACATTAAAATCCAGATATAAAAATGGATTTAGATATATGAAATTTTCGTTTCCTTTCATCGACTCAGTAAGAGATACTCAGCTGCTTTGTATAAATTCACATTATAAAAGGTTCAAACTTGTTTTATGCAACTTCTTCAAGAAACCATTTTTTTTAGATAAAAAGTTTTTCTTTTTAAATTTATATACAATGATTTGAATTAAATATCATTAATGTGGGAAATAATCACACATCTTAAAAGTGGTTACGGGGCAGATAGATGGTTCAGTTGGTTAGAGTGCGAGCTCTGAACAACAGGGTTGCTGGTTCAATTCCCACATGGGATGGTGGGCTCTGCCCCCTGCAACTAAAGATTGAAAACGGCGATTGGACTTGGAGCTGAGCTGTGCCTTCCACAACTAGATTGAAGGACAATGACTTGGAGCTGATAGACCCTGAAGAAACACACGGTTCTCCAATATCCCCCAATAAAATTTATTTAAAAAAAAAAAGTAGGTTACAATGAATCAACTGATTGAAGAACTGCTTTGCAATGATAAAATAGGAAGGAAATTAACTTATGTTAAGAATATTATAAATTTCATTATGTAAAATTACCACATTAAAGATTTTTGAAACCATACTTACAAATAGAATCATCTATTTCAGAAACTTCGTAAGTCCTAGATATATTTCAGCATATCTAACTGCTAGAGAAAAAGGCCTTACTTTGGAAAAAAATAGTATTAAACAAATATGAAAAAAAATGGCCTGCAAAAAGTATGATAAATGCATAAATGCAATTTTTCAGAACTTTTTACATTAAAATTTAAAATATGCTAAAGGCTTTTACCTACTTAAACCCAAGTTTAATATAGTTCCTTTGGCTGAATTTCTAGTCTCATTTTAAAGAACGAAATTTACTATTTTTTCGGCAAAAATATGTTATATCCATTGTGCTTTGGACTTAAAACATGTTCACTTATGCATAGCATTCTCTGAAACTAGTCTATCTACTCTAATGTTACTTTACTTAGTTTATTTAAACACATAATTTCATCAGGAGAATCTTCAATCACTCATACACACACACACACACGCACGCACGCACACACACACACACCTAATAAGTCTGTTTCATTCCACATAGGCCATTTTTCTTCCAAGGTAGAGCTTGGAAGCTTAGACAATTTCATCCCTTTCCTGTAATCTGTGGTTCAGTTTGTTAAATATGTTTAATATTTTAAGTCTCATAATGTTTTTAAGCGCAGCAGGAATTTCTAGAAAAGAGAGAATAATTTTCAGTAAAGACAAAGCTTTTGAAGGAAAAAAACAACACATGAATTTTACAGTCAAACAATTGTTAAGACATCTTAATAGGGAAGTAAAATAGAGTAATAGATAATTACAAATAATATTTTTAAAAAATCACCTTGCATTTCCTTTTTATGCATTCATACAGATAAAAGGTCAGATATTTTGACCAAGAGGATTCAGAAAGGTTTTCTCATTTTTTACAGCGAATCCTTGTGTTCATTCTGTATGTAAGTACTACTTCAATATCATGAATTGTAGACATTCTCTGCTAAGTTCTTTAGAGGTATCCTCAGTGAGACCATCCTTCTAGTTGTAATTTTCCACATTTTGTCTCATAGTCATTAATACTTTCAGAAGTATACCATTACACTGGCAAATACGACATACATGAATGTGATTAACCATTCTAGAAGTAGATAAATAATACACTATTTCTAGTTTATAACTTAAGTCTAGAGTCTGAGGATATATGAAAATAATTCATATGATTAATTTATATGCATAAAATTTTAGACAAAGGAGTACTTCATATTGGTGCAATGATATAAGGTTTGTTTATAAGCAGGAATAAATGATAATTTACAGAAAATGCTTTATTCAGTCAAGAATATATGAAGTCATTTGCCAGGGAAAGCATAATTATGAGAAACTAGAGGTAGAATAGACTTTAGAAATTAGATGTCGCTTCTCCTTAGGAATTCACAGATGTCCAAAGCCCCGGAGGTGGATAGTGGCAAAACTGTGACCAAGAACCAAGCCTCCTCATTCTCTAGTGAGCTCCTCCTTCTATACCACCTTCTGGCCTGCTATGATGGGTATTAATTTTAATTCAATGAATGCCATTTCTAGCTTTTTTTAAGACCATTTTTTCCTCCCACTTACGTAACACAACTATAATTAACAGATTTTAATATTAAAGTCCCCTTCTCTTGGTTGCAATAAATCAATAACTTCCCTAGTAGCAAGTGACATTAGCAGACAAGGTTATCATGGGGTAGAAAACAGGTGGCATTCTATCACTTTAATCTCATTTTCATATAAGCACATTTTCAACTAAACAAAGTACAAACTAATTTAATAACTGGATTGTCTGGACAAATTCCTTAATATCATTGCAGCAAGTCTGAATAACAAACTTATAGAAAAGTAGAAATGATATTAAATATTTAAAATTGTGTTAAATATTAAAACACAATTCCACAAAGACAAAGAAAAAAATCATAACCTATGCTATTATTTCACTCTGTTTTATCTGAATTTTTTCTTTTATTCCAAGGGAGAGAGGGGTTAATGATGCAGAAGAAAAGAAGGAAGAATCATAAATAAAAATACTTCATCTAATTTTCAACATGTGGTAAGCACAATAGACTCATACTCTATTCTTTTTCTTTTAACATCCATAGAGATGAGTATTGTTAACAAAAATTTTTTTGATAAGTGGATACAGAAACATATTAACCTTCAATTAATTGTATGGAATCATTTTGAGACAAATATCATCACTGCTTCTCTTACAGATCCCTTTTATCTTCAAAAATTATAAATATATATTATGATTTTTTCATCTCCCTATTTGCTTCAGAAATCTCATTGTTGTTGGTATGAAGATAGCAACTTGAGAATTGTATTAAATTTCTTCTTAAGATCAGAACCCACAAAAAGAAAATAAAAACTCAGTGACTTAAGTAGTCAGGTCCTAAAGAGCTTAAACAACCTACCTAAAATTTGCATTTAAAAATGTATTTATTTTTATGTTTTTAAAACAAGAAAATGTGACTGATTTATGCCTGTATGTAAAAGCCTGCATATATTATTAGAAATTCTTAAAATATAATTAGAAAACCCTTCTTCCCATTTTTTTCCCTGTTAAGCTTATGTATAATGGAATGAAATCATTGATTGCATTGCTTAGGAGTCCACAATATGGCATTTCCTTTATATCAACTGATAGGAATGCAAAGGTTTTAAAAAATGAATACTTCCATTCATTTGCTGTCCATTCCCTTGCTGGAGAAACAAGTGAGACAATGCAACTAAGACACTGGGAGATTAATTTTCAGTTTGGTGTGAGGATATTTCACACACATAGTTTCCACTAGCACTTTTAAGATCCATGTGTATAAAAATTATATTCAAAGCACACGAACTTGTTTCCTGTGATAAGAAAGACTTCTTGTTTCTACCTTGTGATACTCGGGAATAATTCTTTTAATTATAGATGTGTGTTGCTAAAGTGAATACAATTGATAAATAGATAGGTCTAAGCAAAATATTAAAGGGATAAAAAATTAAGAAAAAACTGTTTCTCTGATTTAAATTTTTTGTGGTAGCCATGGTAATTAACTGCTCTCTATGGGAGGAGGCCATTTTCCAGCATTAGCCACTTTTTGATGCTGAATTATTTTTTAAAATTCAGTTTATACACATTTTAAAAATACTGTAATCCAGAAACAGGCTTTCTTTCTCCAATTAAAAGCTATATACTCAACTCTTAATTACTTCAAAGAATATTTCTATGAATTTAGAAACTTAAGAGTACTTTTTAAGCTATGAATAAACATACTTAAAGATAGGACACTCTTACAAGATGTAAAGAACCTTACAAACTTGTTTTTCACAACTTTTCATCCTGTTTTCATTTTCCATTGCAAAAATCTCTGATTTTTCAACACATACGTTAATTTCATTAATTTATTATTAGGTTGGTGCAAAAGTAATTGCAGTTTTTGCAATTATTTTCAACCTTTTAAACTGCAATTACTTTTTTTTTTTACATTTCCACTGTCTCTATTCTTAATGCTGTACTCCGCTTCCTGTAACCATATACATACATATATATATATATATATATATATATATATATATATATATATATATATAAAATTATAGTTGGCATTCGTTATTGTTCAGCTTCAGGTGTACAGTGCAGAGATCAGGCATCTACATCACCCATGAGGTGGTCTCCCAAATGGGACACGTGTCCATTGGATACCCTACAAAATCTTTACATTATTGATTACGTTCCCCAAATTAATTTTCAAAACCCTGTGGCCATCTTGTGGATACCGACTATTTTCTAAACCCCTCACCTTCCCCCTTATCCCCACCAACCTAATTATGAATAGAAAGCCATTTTCATAATTGAGACATAGTCAGTCAAAATATAGGTATTATCTTTGGGAATCTGAAAATAAAGAGAAACAATGGATGAATTAGTTATTCTATCACGTCGCATGCATTATCTGGTCTTCGGGATTTAGTTTTAATGTGTAGAGTAGGAGCCAATGGTAGCTTCACAAATGTAACAATTGTTTAGAGCCTCATGCAGATTTTTCAGGCTGCAGTGTGTACCGAATATGAGTTTCATGGCCTTGTTCTGGTTAGTTAACTTTTCTAACCCTAGTTTTCTCATCTCTGCAATATGGTAACACTAATGCCTCACTTACTGAGTTGTTGTGAGGATTAAGTCAGGTAAATCATAAAAAGCAGGTGGCACCGTGTCTGGCATGTAGCTGGAGCTAAAGAATATTAGCTATTATAATTATTAGATCTATTTTGGCTTCGCATACTAAGTTTTATAGAAATTACCATTTGGCTCCATTTCTGTTCTTGCTTCTCAGAGCACAGCCGAATATGAACCTAATATTATGAGAAAAAATGATTCATTAATATAATTATACCAACATGCATAAAGTACTGTTATTAAGTCAATTTATTTTAATAAGTATTAGGCACAGCATTAGACATAGTATGGTATGAAAATATGAGTAAGATACAACATGGGTGTGCAAAGACATTACAGTTTAATAGTGACTTACAGGTAAAGAACACTCAAGACAAATGAGTAATTTTAAAAAAGAATCCTCAGTTTCTTTTCTAATCCAAATTATGGAAGTTCTCATAGTTTGCAGTCAAGAAAACATTTGTTCCATAGAAACCTTTTATTGATACAAATAAGAGAAAAACTGATTTTGCAATGGAGCTTCTGAGACTCGTGCAAAGAACTGCAGAGATTGGTAAGAATTATTGTCCAAGTTCCTGGAATGTTTGTGGAATGAATTTGCACATACAGACATCCCTGTGCTTCCCGCAAGACGTCAGTCACAAGAAGGTAACTGATTTTTCCTGAGCACCTACTATATGCTAGGTTGTTTTCTTTGGTGATGGTCATTAAGTCTTCATAGTAATTCTGTGAACAAGGATTATTTGACAGGGAAGGAAATGAAATTCAGAGTTGTAATATGAAGAGGGCCACAGTGCCTAAGTAGCAAAGTGAAATTTAGAATTAATTTCTGTTTCATGTCACATTCCATGGTCTATCCATTACACATTTCTCCATTTTCATTCTCCGACCTGAGCCTTAATAAAATAGACCTAATACTTCAGTTTTTATTTACATTTAGAATAGTAAAGGCTATGAATTTTATTAGTTTTTCCTTTTTATCTACCTCTTTGGCTTATTTTTCCTCATATAATTATCTGAAAACACAAAGTGATAATCATATTCTGATCTTTATTACATCTTCAGTATCTTTTCCATCATTCACTTTTTCCTTAATATATTTACTGTTTTCATGTTTTATTTTCTATATCCTAGTTTGTTTGTTTGTTTGTTTGTTTTCTCCTAAAGTCCCACCAAGTTTTCTAATCATTAATTGATTCTAAGTTGACATACTACTTTTACAGCTTGGCTAATATTATGATACATTAATAATGATTTGCTTTTCCCCCCTGGTACTGAAACAGGGTACCAAGTGTACGCCCACTAATTTAAATGAAGATGAGTCTTGATTACAAACATTAAGGAAGACAATTTTTCCTGACTAGAAAATAATTTTCTCCAAATCTCCAACTATAAAATTAATAAGTTCTGGGGATCTAATGGATAGCATGGTGACTATAAATAATAGTGCCATATTATATACTTGAAAGTTGTCAAGAGAGATCTTAAATGTTATCACTACACACACACACACACACACACACACACACACACAATGTGAGGGATGGAGATATTAACTAAACTTATTGTAGTAATCATTTACAATACACACACATATTAATTCATCACAGACACATTAAACTTGCATATGTTATGTCATTACTATCCCAGTAAAGCTGGAAAAAGAAGACACTACTATAATCTATTTTGTAAAACACCATTACATTAAATAATTTAAAACCTGAACTAAGATGCTAGCAAAATAGAAAAAAGTTGGGGTAGATATAAAAGACAGTAACAACAACACATCTATACATGAATATGGAAGAATGAGGCTCTACCATCCCAATTATACTGGTTGGAATCTAATTTGGCCCTTTTTCTTAGCAACGTCTAATTATGTTGTTTAAATGAGCAAAGGGTAGCTGTAGCTATTAGCATCCAAAAAACATTGGCTTTTTAAGGTCTGCTTTCTATCTGGACAGAGATAATTACGGTAGTAACAATTTTGATGCTGGCCAAGTTGGTAATTCTGTAGGAATGACCCATACACATGAAGTGACATACATAGATGAAGTGACATGTTGAATGATTAAAACACAGAAAAAAGGAAAAGAAAATAATTTCCCTAGACTGACGGTGGTGGGAGGGTGGGGGGAGATAGAATAGTCTGTAAGTTACTAAAGAGAATGGATCTACTCCATCTTCCCAGGATCAGAAATGGCTGCGTGCAATGTCCCAGTTGTGGAAAAAAAACAAAAAAACATCTAATTCTCAATGTGTTGCTGATTACCTTGCCTGGGGCCTCTGCCTTTTCTTCTCCACTCTTCTTCTTCCTCTATCCTCCACCTGAAAAAGCCTTCCAACTAGGAGGGGTGTATTGGAAAAGATGTAAACATTTTGGATCTCAGCTTTTGGGAATACTTCTGTAGGTATAATTTATCTACATTCCTGCTTTCTTTTTTAAGATGTAAGTAATGTCGCCATTGAAAATCAATATCCTTTTCCTACCTCCTCTCACTACCATCCTTAGTAAAGGCATAGTTTGTAATCCTCTAGGCTCCTCTTAAATAGGATTTTGGTCAGTGATTTGGAGTTTCTTTAAAACTTTTATCTCCTTATTGTTTCTAGGGTTGCTTCTTTACTTTTCCTTCTCCTCAAGTTCCTTCTTTTAGCATGACATCCATGCTATCCACAAACAATTTCCTTAATACTTTCTTCTTTTTAGCAAGAAGCTATCTGAGCAGTGTCTCAGAATGAGTTTCTGATCTACTTCATTTAGTTATTTGAATTTTAATGTGTTCTTCAGCAAACCGGGAAATCGGTATTGCATACTCAGCCCAGCCTCAGAATGCATCTAGGAAGATTAGACCCCAAGGAGTCATGGAGGCAAGTGTGGCAACTTGGCACACAAGAGGCACAGACAGCCACGAGACCAAAGGGTTTCATGAAGACAAAGATGATGGATTTATCATTACTGGCAAACTGAGCGGACCAGTGGCCTAAGTCATTGTGCTATAAGAGACTCTGAAACTTTGACTCAGCTTTGGAGTTGGGGAAAGCCAGAAGAAAACTGGTTTACAGCCAACCCAAGTGAATGGAGATTCAAAATCAGAAATTCAAATACAGTGGCGAAGTAAATAAAACTTATCTGTTGCAAAGCTGAATTGATGAAGTAAGATTTATAGTTGCTATCCGTAATGAGTGGAGTTGGGAGTGGGAGTAGGCTGTTATAGGAAAGTGTGTGTGTGTGTGTGTGTGTGTGTGTGTGTGTGTGTGTGTGTGTTCAGAAAAGAAAGAATGTGTGAGTGACGTCAGAAAAAAGGAAAATAGAAAGCAAGTAGAAAAGTAGATAAGGGCAGGTGAAAATGTGGTGAAGGATGAATAAAGCTGAGGAATTATACCTACTTTAGTGCGGTATTTCAAATTACTTTTTTAAAGCAGATTCAGACTGTGTTCTTTCTCTCCTTAAACCTGGATTTTCTGTAGACTTTGTCCTCCCAAAATTAAGGTGGCTTTTGCTTTCCTCAAATACCATCAGACTGTCAGTTGCTCAGTCAGTACTACCTCTCATGGTGCTTCAGACTGAATTTCTCTCTTGTATAGGACAGTACCACACAGACTGCTTCGTCAGTCAGGGCACTGCTGCTGGTAAATTATGCTTATACTTTTACCATATGGCCCGTTGAATCACGTCCTATGTACAAACATTTGTATAATGTCATGTTATCATTTACTCATCATTAAGCTATGTAAGTTTCAGAACCGATCAACTTACGGATTGCAATGGTTAATTTTATGTGTCAATTTGTCTGAGCCATGGAAACCAGATATTTGGTTAAACATTTTCTAGACTTTCCTGTGAAGGCATTTTTTAGATAATATTAATAACATTTACATCAGTAGACTTTGAATAAAGCAGATTATCTTCCATAACGTGGGTGGGCTCCAGCCAATCCGATGAAGGCCTAAATAGAACAAAGAACAAGAAGGAATTCTGCCAGCAAACTGCCTTTGGATTCAAACTACAACTTTTCCCTGGACCCACCGTGCAGATTTTGGACTTGCCAAGACTTCACAGTCATGTGAGCCAATCTCTCTCTCTCTCTCTCTCTCTCAACAAAATAGGACTTATCTGCAACATGGTGCAGTCCCCATTTCTTCAATACAGCACAGGAGTAGAAAACATCATTTCGGCCAGAGCAGAGTTCCATACTCCCAAAACAGCAAGCCTTTCTTCCTCAGAGACCTATGCCCAGAGCCGAACTGAACACAAACAGAACCGGCAAGCCCAGACTGCAGTCCACCCCAGGCCTCGGTGTGCTTTACCCGTCACCCACAACCCTTTAAGATTCCTAAGATTTCTACCGTCTGCATCCCAAGTCAGGCCAGAAGATATGTATATGTATACAGAGAGAGAGAGAGACAGAGAGAGAGACAGAGAGAGAGAGAGAGAATAAATAGATAGAGCTGCAGATGCACATTTAGACATCTCTTACTGGTTCAGTTTCTCTCAATAGCCCTGACTAATACCTTGAACATTAAAACCAGGACTTGGAATGATTATATAAACAAAAATTGATTCTTCTTTGGAAGGAAGCTTTTCACTTCATTGTGATATTTCAAAATGTGAGTAAACATTTTAGAAGACCCTGTGTTTTTGTTTGTAAAGAGATAACAGGAAATGTTTGAAAGTATCCTTTATTCTTATATTTTTTCCTCCTTTCCAGCATCCTCACGTACAGAAACACATGTTCTTTGGTGCAAACTGATCACACAGGTGAGTCACACTTTTAGTTCACTGAACCTGCAGTTTATTATTAAAGGAAAGTTAGTATACTCATGGAAAGTTTGAGTTTTTGACCAAGTTGAGTCTTGTAAGAAGACAGAGCACCATATGTGTCCATATATTGTTAGGACACCATGGAGCACCATATATTGTTTTTGATGCCAAAATGGGATCAGTAGGATCTTGAAAAAGCTGACTTTTTTCAAACCTGGAAGCTGTTTTTTTGTCTTGTTGAAAATAGCTCAACATATGCTCGGTTCAGATTTTTGCTTTGTTAAACTTTAGGAGAGGGCTTTCTAGCTATGTTAGCGAAGGCAAAGAACTTCCTCAGGAATAGAAGTCATTAAGAATTTTTGAACAGTGCACTGATTTCGCCGTTTTTATTACGTACTTCTTTTTTCCACTGATCATATAAAAGAGTGTCACACTGCTCTGACTTGAGATGAATATTTCCCTTAAAAGAACAGGAATTCTCACCATAAATTATAGATCAAAAATTAGGCAGAGAAGCATCCCGAATGGACCTAAGAAAACGTGGCTGGTAAAAACTTTCATAACTATATCTAATAGCAGAATCTAAGTTTATTCAAATTAAGTTCTCTTCTATTCCCTCAGATGAATGGAAAGTTTTGTTCAAAGTCTCAGCCTGGCCTCAACAGTGTGGGTCTACAATCTTGTTAAGGCCAGTGGGACATTAGCATCAGTGACTGAAGGTATGTCACTTGTCCCAGAAAATCTGGTACCAGCCACGGCTTCTGGCCAGGGTAGACATGAGCAGATTGCAGCCTGACAAAGTAGACTAAGCACATGGATCTCAAATGAGTGCATCACCTGGAATGTGCGTATGTGGGAAGTGGGGAAGGGAGGTGGTTTTGACTGCCTTAGCTGGCATTTCACGGGTGTGCCAGGAATAGAAACACTCCTGCCATATGCAGGAAGTTCCCCAGATGACAATACACTGACTTATCTAAAATCAAGTACGAAGCACCCACGAAAGGAAAAGAAACTTGAAATTTGTATTATGAGTGTTGAAGGTGTAGGTCTTATCTATTTCCTCTTCTGCCATGACATTGTGATGGTGGGATGGGCGGCAAAGCAGTTCTGATAACATAAATGTAAACCCATGAAATCAAGAGAGCAACTAATGTTCAACCAGTACTAGGACTTCACTTAAGAATATCTGAGATCAAATCTATAGTGACAGAAGGAGATCTGACTCTGGGTGATGAATGCTCTATGCAATATATAGATGATGTATTACAGAACTGTACACTTGAAAACTATATAATTGTATTAACCAATGTTACCCTAATAAATTAAATTAAAAAAAAAAAAGAATATCTGGGTTATACTTAAACTTTAGATCATCTTTTATGTGAAGCCTAAATTTAAAATTAATCAGAAGGTAATTAGCCTTTTTAAAACATAAGGAACACATTAAGTCAGCAAGGAAACAATCCTGGACTTTATTATAATATGGTTCTCAGTTTGGAGGGTCAGTAGAAGGATAGTAGAGACTTCCATTTTCAAGACACACAGTAAGTAAAAGTCCCACTCTGGGAGCCCAATGGAGAGGAGGTGTTGGTGTAAGACTTTTATTTATTATATAATAGCATTCTTTACTTTGATTTTATAACTTTGTGCCCATTAAAATATATTTAGAAAGAAGATAAAGCCATAAACTTTAAGTTTAAATATATCTATCTATCCATCAAATCCCTGAAAAGTAACTATGATCTGTAAAGCAGCAAATGCCTTAAAGATGGCATTTTAAAATAACTGCTTTGCAAAGCATAGATCCTTTTGAATTGTGAATAATAACATCCCATTCACAGCCTCAGATTTAGGATTTGGATTTTTCTTTAAGTCATACTTGTATGCAGCCTTAACAGTTCACCTAGATAATCATTAGCACATTGTTATACATACAGAAGATAATCAATAAATATTTGTTGAATGAAAATAATCAGAAGTGTTTTTTGTTTTGTTTTTGTTTTTTTGAGGAGGGCACAGCTCACAGTGGCCCATGTGGGGATCAAACCGGCAACACTGGTGTAATTAGCACCATGTTCTAAATGTTCTAACCAACTGAGCTAACTGGTCACCCCCAGAAGTGGTATTAATCACAGTTAATTTAGTCCCTATCTCATGAAAACAGAATATCCCAACACACATGGATGGACACACATGCACACTTACACACAAAGATTCATTTGGTGATGATGTGTTTTAACAATAAAAAAGTATATTTGAATTAGTTTGCTTCAAGTTCAGTACACTGACTTTCGAATAACAGATTAACACGTAAAACGCTTAAATTTATAAATAAAGATTAACATTTAAATCTTTAAATGATTATTCTGTGGATATATTTATATTAGTTATTTATTTCCACTTATTTCTTTAGAAACAATTTCCTGACACTAAAATGTCCTCCAATATCTACATCCAAAGCAATTTTTAATAAAACTTTTTCACTGTTCTCAATAACAAGAATATTAATTAAAATGTTTTAATAAGTGACAGATTAATATAGATTCACTCATCGCTTAGTGCCATATGCCTCTGAAAATGCATTTTATCTGAGATTATTACTGTTGATACGAAAGCTCAAGTGAAATCTTACGCAGTTTTCTGAAAACTCTGACTCAAAAAAACAATTGATGGTATTGCAAACCATGTTGAGATTAATCTATTTCTTCCATCTATCTTCTTACCTTCATTTCTACTTGATGAGTTTTAAAACAAATATTAAAATACAGTGGAACAATGAAGTTCTATTCACATGCTATAATACATGTTCCGGGGAAATTTTATGTATGGTCTTTAAGGATGTGTCTAATTAAATTGGACCGAGGATGTTTTGTATGGCTTTTTTTTTTCCTTAGTGATCTCTAAAAAATACTTAGTGGCTACTTCTGTTACTCTATTATTCATATTAGCAGGCTCTGAAAACAGCAGTGAATTACAGCTTTAATGAAACCCAGAATTTAGCAACAATGACACTGGTTTCCATGTTTTAATCTGCCAGCATTGTAGGCACAGAGAAAACACCTACCAAATTTCTAACTTTTTTTCTCTGGAGGTAAAATAAGAAAATCTTGTCGCACCTAGACAGATAAGGTCTCTGCAGTAGGACAGTGGATTACGGAAAAGCCTGTCCACTTGCACACACTATATCCTTAATATTGCTAATATTTCAGGAATTTTTCTTCTGTTCCCCTATCCTGAAAAGCCTGAAATATATTCCCCAGGAGAAAACAAATATCCCTTTCAGGTTTGTGGGCAGAATGCTTTCGGGGGTGGACACCTGCTAGTCTAACATTCTTTCTATCAGCCAGACTGTAAGCAGAGGGATGTTCATTTGCCTCAGGGTATTTTTGATTCTCAAGTGCCACCTGCTCTAGAAACTGCAGCCAAATATTATCTAAGAGAGGTGGCATAAAGTATGGCAAAGGAAACCTGTGACTACTGAGGACTATATAAACACTGTAGCTATTAACTCTGGAAAGGCACCGGCTTCATTTTGCTGGAGCTAAGATTGACAGAAGCCATGAGGTACTAGTGAGAGTTCTCTTCTGCAACAAACCACTTTCCTCCTTCTACTTCTCAAAGCTGAGCACAATTTTTAAAGGCATGGAATTATTCTTATGTATGCCCCAAGACCTGTATCCTTACCAGACTAAACTCGGTGGCGTGTGCTTAATAGTGTGTGGAATTTATTATGAAGACTATAACACAGTCCTTTAAATTCCTTTAATAGACTGAGCTATAAAGCTATTTGTGGTTGAATCCCGACTCTGCCACTTAAAATGGGTTGGATCCAGATTGGTGTCCTGTATTTCTTCTAATCTCTTTTTTGCACCATTTTGTACTGCAGAGGATGTTGAGTTAAAACAGCATTTCCCATACTCCCTTGCAGCTAAGACTCCTGCAGTGACTTTGATTCTGTGAGTTCAGAACTAGGAAGTGGAAAGAGAGGCGGTGGGCCAGACTGTACTCATTTTGGTAGCAAGGACTGAGCAGGTATTTTGTGGCATAGGAGACAATAATTCTGGCAATGGCTAGGGTGGTGTTTTCTTGGAATAGGAAGTCAGAAAAGCTGTATCCTGATTTCCTCACTTTCTGAGTGTGGTAAATTAGCAGTTCTGCTGTGTTGCTTTAGGAGTCATTAGTTGTGGTGCAACCTAAGCTTGATTCTCCAGTCCTTCCAGCTATTTTAAGTACCCAACTTCCTAAAATAAATCCCTCTCTGCTTAAAATGACTATAGTGGCTTCTGATACCTAAGCTGAACCCTGACATAAATATACATTTATTAACATAAATTTATTTAAATCATAATTTGTCTAAATAAATTATGATATATATATATACATATATATACACACACACACACACACACACACACACACACATATACATGCATATATCTCTGTATTTCAATTTCTAGCTTGGGAACTATTTCCAAGAAAATTTTAAATAAATGTAGTTATGATGATTAAACATTTTGCTTCTTAAGCAAAATTTGTAAAATTGGAGCCTGCATAATAAGCACAAGGATCTTGAATTTTTCTGCATCTTGGTGAAAAGTTTTAGTTCAGACTTTGTATCCTGGGATCTTACTGATTTTTACTATAGCTAGTCTATTTAGAATTCAACTAGTCCTAAGGTGAAAAAAGGTTATTTTTTATTTTTGTCTGATTATCTTGTATTTCAGGTTTCATACATCAGCTATGACACTGACATTGACTTTTTTACATGATTAATGTGTAGGGGATTAAGCTAAATATTTGCTGTTTGACAATATTTAATCCTCTGTTGTAAAGTGAACATTAATATAGGAATTAAAATATTATTTAATAAAGAATTAATAAATTGATTAGGATTGACTTCATTCTAAAATGTTGTATGTTACAGTCACCTAAAAGTAAGCAATAAATTATAATGTGATGTGATAAATGCAATTATAAATATTTGAACCAAGTGCTCTGGGAGCATAAACGAAGAGGACATCTTCATCCCTAAAATGATTTGTGGCAAGCTTCATCAGAATGAAGAACAATGAATTTTAAAGAATGAATAGGAGTTTGACACATGAAGAAAAAAGGTATGAGTATAAATGTCAATTTAAAAAGAGAGAGTGACATTGCGTACTATAACTTCACGGTGCAATGAATGCAGCATAAATAGAAAAAGGTAAATATCAAGTAAATTTAATGTTCTCAATAAGTACTAAGTACTTTGAAATGAAAATCATACATGTGACAATCATTGCTTGTTTTGGTAATAAAACTAATCTAAATTTGTTAAATAGGTAAAATTACAAAGGCTTATTAGTAAAAGTATTTAGATTGAAATGTATGAATACCTTTCAAGATTGTGCTTTAAGAAGTGATGAGGCCCACCCATTACCCTGAAAGGTAAACCACGTGGAAAGATAGTAAGACTTGAATGCCTTAGCATTAAAAAGAAGGGGGTGGGGGTTATGAGGATCAAAAAGTGACCTTAGATAGAAGAGAAGCATGTTGTTTGTGTGATACAAAAAAAATGCTTACGTTATCATATGGGGATAAAGAGGTCCAAAGGTAGAATCTGTATTGTGAATATCAAAATATATCAGTGGTTCTCAACGGAGGCTGATTATATCCTCTCCCCTGCCACCCGTGGTGGATATTTTTGATTGTCATGACAGGCAGGAATTGGTATTGGTATGACATGGGTAGAGGACTTGAATACTGCTAAACATACAATGCCCAGGATAGCCCCCTATGATAAAATTGGCATTTTGAACTGAGAAAGCCTGCAATATCTTTAAAAAAGGCTTTTCATAGGGAATATGCAGAAAAATGTCCCAGTTGGTTATTATCTAAAATAGTTGGATATGCTAGAGGAGAATAGCTGAGCTGAATTTAAAATAAATCATGTATAAATGATTAATAAGAATGTCTCAAATGAACATGAAATCTTGAGTCATAACCTGACAAAGTGAGAACCTTTAGGGTTATTCATTATTTTAATCAAATAGGCCTTTAGGTTATCTCATTGCTAACCGACTTCAAGAGTAATGTTGATGATAAACACACAGAGTCTAGGTTGGTGACCCTTAGAAAAATAAGAAACGAGGTGAGGTAATGGATGTCAAACTAATCACTTTGCAATGTATACGTGTATTCAATCATTACGTTGTACGCCTTAAACTAATACAATCCTATGTATCAATTACATCTCAATAAAAATGAGGGAAAAGATATCTACAAAATCAATACACTGTAGCTGACATATTTAATGGTGCAATATTGAATAGTCTCCCTCTTAGGTGACAATGAAAGTAGCTTTTTTTTTTTCAACTACTTTTTATATATACACACACACACACACACACACACACACACACACACACACATATGGAGAAAAATCCCACAAATTTGACTCCTACCTTACACCATATACAAAAATTAATTAAAGATGATTCATAAATATGTCAAATTAAAATAACCAAACTTTAGAAAAAAATGGAATACCTTCATTACCTTGGAATAGGCAAAGATTTCTTAAACAGAGCACAAAAGACAATAACCATGAGAGAATAAAAACATACTTGAGCATTATTAACGCTAAGAACTTCCATTTATCGATAATATCAGTAGGAGAGTAAAGAGGCAGGTCATAGACTAGAGTAATAGTTTCAATTATCTATCTATCTATCCATCTGTCGTCTGTCCATCTATTTAACAAAAGTTTATATCCAGAATGTATAAAGAACTCATACAAATCAAATGAAACAAGAAAAAAAGTAACAATTTAAAAAATAGGCAAAAGGATTGAACAAGTACCACTCAGAAAAGACTCTCCAAATGGGCAATAAGCATGTGAAAGGATGGTTATCATCAATATTCATTAACAAAATGCAAATTAAAATCACAAGATACTCTTTTATGTCCACCAGAACTCTAAAATGTGAAAGACTAGAAGTACCAAGTATCCGTAAGGATGCGGAACAAAGGCAACTCGTATAATTTGCTGGTGGAAGTATAACTTTGGAAAACTATTAGGCAGTATCTACTGAAGTTAAACATACCACCTACTCTATGACTCAGCAATTACATTTCAGTTATATCGTCAAGGAAAATGAGTATGCACAATGAAGGACATTCATGAGAATGTTCTAGCAGCTTTATTTGTTATAGTCAAAAACGAGAAATAACTCAAACGTCCATCAACAGGGGAATGGAGTACTAATCTATAAATCTATAGCTTATTCCTAGAATGGAATGGAAAATGATAATGTCAAAAGAATGAACTACTGATACATACAAGAGCATGACTGAATCCCACAGATATTATGGTCAGCAAAGGAAGGCATCTTAAAACGGTTTTATTTCATTTATATTAAATTCAATAACAGGCAAAATGAATTGATATTGATAGAATCAAAAGAGTGATTACCCTTGGTGGGTGCCTGAAGAGAGAACTGTCTGAGGTTAGACATGTTTGATATTTTGATCTGGATGTTGGTTATTCATATGTAAAAAGTCGCAGATCTATACACTTCAGATTTGTACACGTTCCCAACTCATATTTATTTAGACAAAATTTAAAAGATGCTAAACCTCAGAAAAGATACTATTGTGCACATATTGTGCACATATTACAAGAAAAAGAATATTAGGAAAGAAGAGTTAAGCATGTTTTATTTGTATCCAGAAAGTATTTTGACTGCACTGTAAAAAGGAAAAGGTCAATCTGCACAATATTTTTTATGGATAGAAAAAAATGATTTGCTGATGAAGTTTATTCCTTTAGGAAAAATGTGTAAGTATAACTGAAAAGATAGGAAACTGGAAGTACCATGTATCCTGTAAATAAACTCAGCAATTAAGGATGAAATTGGCTACCCAATACAAATATCCTATTAATGTTTTATATATTTGTGCATAATTTAACACTTCTTAAGATGCTCATTTAACAAACCCTATTTTTTAAAAGATGAAATTAAGGTCTATTAAAAATTAATTCCATTTTCCCTTATCCTTTGCAATTTACAGCAAACCATGTATCATTCCGAAGCTATATGATTTAAAAATTTTATAGTTCACTTCAACATACAATGTTATATAAAACTTTGTTTTAAAAAATGATCAGTAATGGAAGTAACTAAATTTGATAAAATGTAATTCACTTCGAATAATAAATTTATATATATATACACATATGTGTATATATATATATATATACATATATGTGTATATATATATATATAAACCTACATATACATCTATCTATCTATGTATCTATCTATGTGTATATGTATATGTATATGTATATGTATATGTATATGTATATGTATATGTATATGTATATGTATATGTATATGTATATGTATATGTATATACTTGCCAAGATTGTAGTTAAACTTTAAATTTTGGAGTGTATAAAGAAGTCATTTTTCTTTCACATCGCAGTTAGTCATTTTCTTACATTTCTGTTATGTGCTTTTTATATAAACAACATTCAATACACACTGCTATAATTTATGATAAATCAACTCTTTGTCCCATTTAAAACTGCATACGTTTAGGCTTGTGCTGACAGATCCAAAATTTTACTTTTGTATGTGCAATACATCTCTTACATTGACATTTGAAATTACACATGCACGTGTACACACACACACAACACACACACACAATGCACTCACCCTCATTATACCCACCCCCACACACCCAAAAGCAAAGGTCAATTTTATAAAATATCAAATATCAAAACTTATCCTGCTATTTTTTTAATTGGTAAAATATAAAGAAGATAATTGCAAACAACGCAGAGCCCGAATTTTTAAGAAGGCAACACTATAAGTATGCCATACTATTCAAGGTTCTACCTCAGATTTTTACTAAAACTATAATAAATTCCATATCTAAGAATCTAGATTATCTTTATCTATCTATGAGAAAATGGAGATTAAAGCTATAACTCAAGTTTTCCTTAAAGATGTTAGTAAGTATGTAAATAGTGGAAGTCTAGATTAGGATTGTGAAATAGACAAAAATGTAGAGGTACCGAGTGAAAAATATGTTGGAAGGCAAATTAGGGTGCACTTTATTTTTAAATTATAGTTGATATACATCCTCCCCTGTTTTTACAGAAAAATCATTATTAGCTATTTATTCAAAATTCATTAAGACAGGTAAATAGTAATAAGGAGAATTCATGAGTTGATGTATGATCATTAGAAAAATACTAATCTTTTGGCTTCTTTTTGTGGCACAATGCAGACAATTTTTAAAGTTCGTATGCAAATAACTTTCTAGTATTCTATGTAAATATTGTTTACCTAGATACCAAACTGAATGCTAATTGTTTTCCTAAAAGGAGGTTTACTCTAAAGCATGCAGGATTACTCTCTTTAGGAAGATTTTGTAATTATCAATAATATCAACACAAGAACATACTTCCTAGGCTTGTTAAAAACAAAAACAAAAAAACCTCCCTATACTCAATAAGCTCCTAACTGAATTTTGCTACAAATGTATCAGAACATGTTGTCTTCATCTATTTCCAGAAAACATTAAACCACTGCTCTCAACAAGCTGTTCTCATTTATAATACAATGCATTTGCAGTGTTGGTAAATGGGAAATCCCAAAGCAGGTGAATAAACAGGAAGCTTCATCTAGTGTTAACAATCCCCCAGGACCCTATTTGTAAAGAAATGGCCTTTGTAAGAGAATGCGCAAATGTGCGTATTTGGCAGAAAACTTGTGAATTTTATTCTTGATCCATTTAGTAACTTTATGCTTTTTCACATACACAAACATATACAAATTTATGACCTTAGTTATATTTATGACAAAAAATTTATAAGTACACATGCATGTATGCATATATATGGTTATACATCATTATGCATAATTGAGTATGCATTTTATATATATGTGTGTGTGTGTGTGTGTGTGTGTGTGTGTGTGTGTGTGTGTAATTTAGCAGTAGTTCTTAGGGCTTGTACAATGCGCTCTTTAATTACAGCAAATATTAGCATGGCATGAAATGTAGTGAAACTATGCTGGGTAGAGTGGTCCACTGGCATTGAAGCAATATTTAGAGGACATTATAATTTAAATACTGGTATAAATATCAGAAACTATTTAGAGTAGCAAATGTCACTAGCCCTTAACCTATTGGAATGCAGTTATTCTCTATAATTCCATAACCACCTTAACAGAAAATAGTGAGGTCCAGTAACAGTAGTGAACTATGATTACATTGAAACACATTATTTTCAAAATACAATATAAAACTACCTGGCAACTTGTCGATTATAGATATATTCTGAATATGTCTGAATAATGTGAGACATACTTTGTAAACATATAACACTGCCTAGAATACTCTTTTTAAAGGACTCGATAGTTGTTGTACATGGTATAAAATAAGCTTCATGTCAGAAGTTTATGTGGGAGCATTATTTAATCTCCCTACAAAGTTCCTTAAATTGATAAAAATCTCTTTACGGAGCTATGTAAGAAATCAAAATTTGGGTCAGGAAACTTCTGGAGCAGTTATAAGCAAAAGTGGATTCACCATGAAGCTTAACCATCATGATTCCTCATTTTGCAAGGCCCCTTCAGAGTTCTCGGGAGTAGTTTTAGCAATGTGTATACATGATCACGTTTTTTATACTTGTGAAGTAAAATATTTTGGTATTCTTTTTCTTACAGTGATACTAGAATTTATGTAAACTCCATTACCCATAGAAACTGGTTATGTGCTAATTCTAAGTTTATTTATGTTGACGTTTTGTTATCTCTGAGCCTCAATAAAGTTCTGTTAAATATTACACACAAAAAATAATAATCTCTTTAATTGCAATCACAGAATTTAAGATCTATTTTAAATGCTTCTATTTTTTTTTTTTTTTTTGCCTATTAATTTGCACGCATCTTCAGTTATAGTGAAAAAATGTTTTATTTTACAAGCTGATTTTGGCCATAAACACAAAACATGTATTTATGAATAAAAATCATTCCTATAATATTTTATATTTATATTATATAATGCCGAGATTACGTTGCATAATTAATGTGGGTGTATATAACAAGTAGTAAGACCAAATTCCCCTAGTAGCATGTAAGCAGGCACAGAAATACTTTTTGCTTAACATCACATAAAGTGCTTTAAAATTGCCTTATGATCATAACAATAATAAATTTTAATGATAGGTGGACAGTCATGTGGAGATAAAGGTTTTAGGCATGGAGGAAGAATTCGGCACTAGACAACATGTTAAGCTTCTCAAAGTTTATGCAAAATGTAAAATTTAGCAATACAAAGGGCTTCTCACATCTTTCAAGCAATAGAAAAAGTTCTGCAGAGGGAAATGATGAAGGCAAATAAAGCATATCCCAATGCATTCTTAGTCTAATAAATTACTCTTAAATATGATCAAATCATTATCTAAAAGGAGGAGGTAACGTATTATTTTATATAATTGATTTTAAAGATGGAATACAAAAGATTATTTATTACAATGACTGGATTTAAGGTTGTGAGTACTTGAACACCTATAAAAGCAGAAGTGGGAGATGGATTTTTTTGGTATTACCTGAACATGTAAAAATTACACAAGTGAAAGACAAACATTGGTCCCAGGGAATGATTCAGCCTCGATTAACACTGTTACTGCTTCAGCCACTTTAAGAGATAGATGTTCTTTTAAAGTTGTGTATAAATCATCTTTTTTGAAACTAGATATTTATCATTATATAGTTCATATAATCTGAAATGCAATGTTGGAGGAATTGGAAAGGGAATGAAAGCATATTTCTCCCTTCAACTGCAGAAGCTGCTGGCTTGCAAATCTCTTGCCTTGAGGTTTATTGATAATTAACAGTAAGAAAGGAAGGAAGGAAGGTAGGAAAAAAGGAAGGAAGGGATTTCTGAGCCATCACCAAGGAGGTTTTAGCTCCACCATAATCTCCCTGACCCTTCCTAATCTTAAATAAGCACTTACTAAGTGACAAGTGTGCGTTCTATGCTAACACGTTTCAAGGTAAGTTCTCTACATTGCTTCCACTTGCCATTATGGCCATCCTATTTGCCTCCTTCCCCCAAAGAATTCTGGGGTAACCCCTGGAGTACAGTTAAAAAGAACTGAAAAAAAAAAAAGAGTAGCCCAGAGCAAAACCTAAGTCTTTAAGATTGAGGTAGAAAAAACATATAAATAAACAAAATAAAACAGCAAACAACAAAACCTTGAGCAAAATGGCAGACATGGCAGATAAATAAATTTACCTGGAAACTCAGTAATAAGTAGGTACAGTAAGTGGAAAGTAAAGACCAAATAGCTCACAGATTTGGGATTAACTTAACTAAATGAATCGGGTTGCCTGTACAGATATAAAAGATTACCATAAGTTTAATTCTGTTTCCCCTACTATGCTATATTAATAATTGCCTTTGTGTATACTAGTAATAGAAATTATACACGTTGCCTCATTCTTGGCATTGGCTACTTTTCATTTGTAGATTTAATTGGATTTTACAAAAGAATTACTAATAAGTGTATGAGATTTGATGTGGAATTCATCTCAAACTAGCATTTTCACTGATAAAATACTGGCACTAATAATTTGATTTGAAAATATAATTATTAGTTAAGGGAGTTTGATTCCCTCATTAGATAACATATAAGTTTAATTTTAGAATGAGTACTATTTTTTTTCCTTATCTAAAATATTTACTAATTATGATACAATATTTAAGGTTTATGATAATATCAGAAGTTACTCTAACTTAGTTCTTACAAGTCACTCAGTAACATATCACTGAGCAACAATCCCTGTAAATTGTTAGGTGGAAAGGAGGGAGACTATATAAAAATAGTATTGCTACAAGAACTCCTGTGATCTCATCTCATTCAAATTGTATATGATACCTATCTAGCAAAAACAAAGGATATATTATTGTGTAAGAAATGTAAAAAGCCTTCATCCTTACAATGAACAACTGGATGTCCCAAATAAAGGGCTACATGAGCACATAAGCGGGGGAATATGTATTTCAGTAACCTTGACTTTTTAACATTAAAAATTTTTATTTTAAAATTTATTCATGGCCTCTATAGCAGCAATAATACTGAGAATAACATAATTTCCATAGCACTATCATTATTATAGTATGCCAAAAGAGGTACTAAGCAATAAATGCCAATACAAAGTATAACCAGATAAAAGTTAAATTTAGTCCATAAACTATATATTGAATTACATAAACCTAATATTATAAGTAATTTATAAATCAAAATATTATGAAATTTCAGAATTAAAATACATTTTATTATGTTTTATGAAAATACAAAGGAATTATTACTGTTATGGATATACATAAAGCACAGACAGTGCATTTATATTAGTATTCACTAAATATAACAGTGAATGCTTATTGTATTCAAAATATGTATGAAGCAATAAGACAATAGACTTATGCTACTGTTGAAAATTATTATATTTCTGACATAGAACCAAGAAACTTTAACTGTTAGAACTGGACAGTCCTTTTAAAATTATTGAAAGTAATCAACATTTTTTTCAACAGCACAACAAAGTAGGAAGCATCAAAGTTAAGTGATAGAACAATGGTCACACAGGTAGTGACATGAATGAGAATACAGCTCAGTGGCCAGACTTTCGATCCAGAACTTTAATTACACTTGGTATTCCGCAAGGACAGCTTTACCAACAATGAAATCATTCTAGTTTTTGACAGTAAGATTATTAAATCCTTCACCAAAACTAATAGGACTACTAGGGATAGTCTACTATGTGATGTCATTCCCTCCTGTAAGCCATCAGAAAATGTAATCGTGTGTGTGCGCGCGCGCAAGAGAGAGACAGAAAGCATATTGTGACAAAAAAGGCAGTGGTAAAAATCAGAGTTTTTTTTATTACTGTCTCCATAGTTCCAGATTTTTACAAATTCCAGGATCATCTTTTTTAAAGTCAAACTACCATTTTAAAAACATGTGCAAAAGAAAGAAACTAGACTGCTGTCACCATACACCAAAATTAACTCAAAGTAGATCAAAGACCTAAACATAAGACCTGAAACAATAAATTGCATATAAGAAAGAACAGGTGCTAAATTTATGGATCTTGGGTACAGAGAAGATTTTATGAATTTGACCTCAAAGGCAAGGGCAGTAAAAGCTGAAATACATGAATGGGACTCTATTAAATTGAAAAGCTTCTCTACAACAAAAGAAACTATCAACACAACAAAGAGGCAACCAACCGAAAGGGAATAGATATTTACCTAAAACACCTCCAATAAGGGGTTAATATCCAAAATATATAAAGAACTCATACAACTCAACAACAACAAAAAACAATCTAATTAAAAATAGGCAGAGGACCTGAATAGACAATTCTCCCAAGAAGATACACAAAAGGCCAACAGATAATGAAAAATGCTCAACTTCACTAGCTATCAGGGAAATACATATGAAAATCACACCTGTGAGAATGACTATTAACAACAAGACAAGTAATAACAAGTGTTGGAGAAGTTGTGGAGAAAAAGGAACCCTCATACACTGCTGGTGGGAATATGAACTGGTATAGCCACTATGGAAAACACTATGGAGGGTCCTCGAAAAATTAAGAATAGAATTATCATATGACCCAGCAATCCTTGTTCTGGGTATCTACCCCCAAAATTCTGAAACTATGTATCCGTAAGGATGTATGTACCCCTATGTTTATTGCAGCATTATTCAAAGTGGCCAAGACATGTAAACAAAATGTCCTTTGATAGATGATGACATAAAGAAGATGTGGTACATATGCACAATGGAATATTACTCTGCCATGAGAACAGATGAAATACTGCCATTTGTGACAATGCAAATGGATCTTGAGATTATCATGCTAAGTGAAATAAGTCAGACAGAAAAAGTTGAGAATCATATGACTTCACTCATATGCGGCATATAAAGTTAAAAGCAACAAACACACACACGAAAACAAACCAAAAAACAAAAACTCAGAGACACAGGCAACAGTTTAGTGGTTACCAGAAGGTAAGCAGGGAGGAATGGTGGCAGAAAAGGGAAAAGGGGTTCAAGGACATGGTGATGGAAGAAGACTGACTCTGGGTGGTGAACACAAAATGCAATATATAGATGATGTATTTCAGAAATGTACACTTGAAACCTATATTATTTAACTAATCAATGTCACCCCCCAAATTTAATAAAAATTAAACAAATGAAATAAAATACAACCAAAGCTACAAAAATCTGAAACAATTGCAATATTTTTTTAAAAAATTATCTCTCTATATTAGCTTTATTGAAGATGTCATTGAATCTTAATGAATACATATTACTTTGTTTATGCTTAAGTTTTCACTACTAAAATGAGCTGCAGAAATGAGTCCTGATTGTATTTAGCTTTAGTCACTTCCCAGGAGATTATAAATTTAACATAAAGGGTGGAAAGTCCACTCCCTAGAGCAGTATCGTATTCTGATAGAAGCCTAGAACCAGACTTCAAATTTTACTTGTATCACTAATGGATTCTAAGGCCTTGGGATAGTTTTTCCCCCTTCTCAACCCTATTATTTCTTCTGTAAAATAATGGTGGTGTCAACAACTGTCAAGGGTCAAAGGTTGTATCCTACTTGAAAGCTAACAGGTTAGCCTGACACACTTTCACAAAGGCTTTCATAATAGTAAGAATAACATAATTTTCATAGCATTATCACTACTGTAGTATCCTAAAAGTGATATTAAGCAACAAGTGCCAATATAAGGTGTAGCCCATTAAAAATTAGTCCATTATATATACATATTATATATATATATATATATATATATATATATATATATATATATAATTACATAAACCAAGTACGTTATTTACAAATCAAATTATGAAATTTCAGAATTAAAGCACAATGGCATTTTTTATTATATTTTATGAAAATAGCAAGGCAGTAGACATGGCACTCTTTAGTCAGAGATAAAACTTAATTACTCATTTCATGAACTTCATATTCTCATCAGTTCATCTTCTACACCAAGAACCAATGGGCAATGTTCAATGGCCCAGGAGGATGCTGCAAAGTGGGCTTACATCACAGTGGAGGTTCCATTAATTTAGGAAACTCCCAATATTATAAGAGAGGTTCCAGCAATTGTGGTTAACATTTGCCACAGAGGGAGATCTTACCTTGATTATACTGGACTTAAACAAATCTGCCTTTTGCCCTGGAGGGAGCTACCAGCTCTCTCCTCCAAGTGTGTTTGCTTCAGAAACATCCTTGAAAAGATAGTCAAGGACAAAAGTTGCCACATGATGTGTAGAAACACCATGGAGGAGTGACCCCCAACAGGTAATAACACCATGTTTGTGACTATGGCAAGTGATAATGTATGAATAATGACACTTAAAAAATGTAAAAGTTGCAATTTGTTCTATAATAGTTTTCACCACTAGAAAGTTTCTTTAAAAAAAAAAAATAACGTTTGTGTAGTGAAGTGCTAAAAAATTAAAGTTTCTGAAGGTGGTATAATACTCTAATTTGTTAAGTAATTTTCCATAAATCCTGACACCTTGAACATATACATTTTATCAATGAAATACATAGATCAACAAGTAGCAGCTGACCATCTTTAGTATGCCGAAGTCTTTGATAAAACAGCCTCTGGAAGACACATAATTCATCACAATGAAGAAATAATTGACTCATATATATATATATGTATTTTTTTTGCTTCCAAAAGGAGAAGGGAATATCTTTATATACAACTATGTAATCCTATATCATCCTTTCCAAAGTCCAAAAGAGAAAGCGGAAGTAAACGTTGTTGTCTCTAACTGGCTGAAGAACAAAAACAAAACAACAAGAATAATAGAGCTAAGAAACACATATTACAAAGGTATTCTAGGATGAAAGTAAGTGGTAGGAGAATATGCATTTCTATCAGTCAAATGAATGCAAATAATTCCCAAGAATTGTGAGCTTACACATGCTTAGCAGAATCTTGAAAAACATTTCATATGACCTAAGGTGATCTGGATAAAACTCTTATCTTCCTTTGATGATGACACTAGGTAAAGCATGAAATAGTCCTCATTTGCTACAGGATATAGGGCTAAAAGCTGGAGGAGTATAAAAATATAAGAAGCTAAGATTTCGTTACACAATATAATTATATTGGATCATGATAAAGCGTTACATTAAGGGTTTGCAATGGTGTTAAATCCTTTTAAGAGTAACACATATTCACAAAGAACAGATGTGGAACATTTGGGCAATCAAGACAGAAAGTATTAAAATTCATCAATAAATCATAAAACATGTATGTCTGAAAAAGAAATCACCAATCCTGGAGTATGAAGTTTAATAAACAGAGGTTCCACAAAGTAGCTATAACTAACAGTAATAATTTAAAATTGAAACAAGAATAGAAAATTTTCATAAGATGTATGAGACAAGATTTTCAGATATGTGAATGTATCTGGAAGTCATATAAAAGTGACCATTCATGCTAAATATGAAATACTTTTGGATTCTATATCTTTTTAAGAAAAATTATTTCACAGAAGGTGATAAAACTTTTCTATTTGCTGTGATTTCAGTATGTTCAATCCTTTTAGATCCTATTGTTAAACTTCTTGAATAAAGCTAAGAGAGCCTAAGGTCACATTTATATTGTTTGATTAATATATAATTTAGTACCTTGACCAAGATGTACTTAGTTTTCCATATGTAATCATGCTAATTAGAATATATATCCTAGAGCAAAGTAAACCACATCCAGTTAATATTTAAGTTACAGCATATCCTTATTTATTAATTGGTACATAGCTTTGTTAATTATTTTTTGTATAACAAAATCAGTGGAAATCGGGTCACAAATAGGAAAGGAGAAAGAAATGTCGAGGAAATACTTTTTGGCCAAACAAGGATAGTAACACATGATTTGGAAATTAAGGGTAAAAAGAGTTTCCTAAGAGATAAAAGTAACAAAATGCTGCAGTGTAGGCAAACAGAAAGGCATTTAGAGGTCCAATGTATTTTTACTGTTTGGAGTCGAATCAAATTGTAAGGTCTAAGAGAATGAATGAAAAGTGACGGAAGTAAATAGTCCTGACTATTCATTCTCTCAGTTAATGACAGTTCTATTTCACATAAAGTTGCCCAGAAAAACAGCTTGCAGTCATCCTTCTCCCCCTCCCCCACTTTTGCTCTCACACTCCATATCCAATTTATCAGAAAACAATGCTATCTATGCCTCCAAAATATATTCAGATATAACCCATTTTCACTATCTGAACTGATAATATCATGAACCAATTCACATTGCGTCTTGCCTGGATTACAGCAACTGCCGGAAATTTGGTACCTTGCTTTGACAGTTTCATCCTTAGAGCCTCTTCTCAAACCAGCCACCAGAATAATCCTGTTAAAAAGTAACTCAGATATTGTAAGCTGTCTGCTCAAACTATCCAATACTTCTCATCTCATTTTGAGTTAAATCCTGTGCTCCCCTTTCCTCCTCACCTATGAGACCTAGTCTTCTACTAATGTTGTTTATTCCAGCCATTCTGACTTCCTTAGTGATGGCTAAATACCATGAAACCCTGTCTCACACCCCTCACAGCATGTAAGTGCCATACAAGCAGGCATGTTAATCTCTTTAGAACATAAAATAGTTCCTAACAATGAGTACATTTTTAATAAATATTTGCTTGCTGGATGGCTGGATGGGGAACAGGTGAAAGAAATAAAAGACAAAAAATTGAGAAATCAATGATGTGGAAACATCTGTCTACAAGGATCTGATTTTTGTAAAATAAATTTTCATTGCTCCATTCGTTAGGTCATGTTTATATCCATCTAACTGACAAACATTTTTACATTATAAATTTTGTCTTGTAAGTCTCACAATGAACTAAAATATTTTCCCTTAACCTTGATCAAGCTCCATGGTAAGGTTAACTTGGTGTACTTTAACATCTAGAATTCATCTATTTCATACACTTATTTTAGAACATATCTGATTATACACATTCAACAAATATGCACTACATGTATTATATGTACACACACACACACACACACACACACACACACACATCCACGAGGTCTGACAATTAATTTTGTGAACTTGTTGCAGCAATGTTGTTAACCTTTTTTTGATATCAGAGTTGTTATTCATTGTGAATTTGTATCAACTGGACAAAAAGTTAACCAAGTTTACTATTTGGAAGTGCTGAAAAGGCAGCACGAAAAAGTTAGATGACCTGAACTTTTCGCCAACAATTCATGGCTCTTGCATCACGACAATGCACCAGCTCACACGGCACTGTCTGTGAGGGAGTTTGAGCCAGTAAACAAATAAGTGTATTGGAACACCATCTCTACTCACTTTATCTGACCCCAATGACTTCTTTCTTTACCCAAAGATAAAGGAAATATTGAAAGTAAGACATTTTGATGACATTAAGGTCATCAAGGGTAATACAATGACAGCTCTGATGGCCATTCTAGAAAAAGAGTTCCAAAATTGCTTTGAAGGGTGGACTAGGTACTGGTGTCAGTGCATAGCTTCCCAAGGGGAGTACTTCGAAGGTGACCATAGTGATATTCAGCAATGAGGTGTGTAGCACTTTTTCTAGGATGAGATCCTGAACTTAATTGTCAATTCATAATTGAAATGAATTGCATGCATTTATGAATAAAGACTCATAACCAGTTACTAATCAACCCATACCTTTAAATTATCTGGTTTGACACTCTTGCAGACATGTAGGGTAAAATCCACCATGTATTTGATTACTTTAATACAGAGTTTGTACAGTCTAAATTACTGTTTGGAAGCTAAATCTTTTGATATGCATTGATAAATACAAAATTTCTTTCATATGTGGAAAGTGTTAAAATTAAATTTTTGATGTTAAGTTTTACATTCAATAGGGAGCATAATAATGCAATGGAAAATGTTCTTTTTCTATAAAATATATTATTTTAGGGAGGTAAGCAAAAGAGAGGAAACAATGTAGTTTTTTTGTACTGTATAATACAATAGCATTTTCCAGCTTTATTGAGTTATAATTGACATATAACATTGTGCAAGTTTACAGTGTACAAGGTGTTGATTGGTACACATATATTGCAAAATAATTTCCACCATAGTGTTAGCTAAGATCTCTATCTCATCACACAATTACCATTTCTTTTTTGTAGTAAGGATATTTAATATGTACTCTCTTAGCAAATTTGAAGTTTCTAATACAGTATTGTTAACTATAATCACCATGTTATACATTAATCTCCCAATCTTATGTATCTTATAGCTGGAAGTTTATAACATTTGACTAACTTCTCCTGATTTCCCCACCCATTAGTTCCTGGTAACCACCATTCTACTGTCTGTTTCTGTGAGTTTGATGTTTTTAAAGTCTACATATAAGTGAGATCGTACAGGATCTATCTTTCTCCCTCTGACTTTTTCACTTAGCATAATGTCATCACCGGCCATCTATGTTGTCACAAATGGTAGGATTTCCTCCTTTTTCAAAAGTGAATAAAATTCCCATATATCTTTATTTCTGTCTCTAAACTTATATTTATATCTCACATCTTCTTTATCCATTCATCTGTTCTCAGACACTTAGGTTGTTTCCACATCTTGACAAATATGAATAAACCTGCAATGAACATGGGAGTGCAGATATCTTTTCAAGATCCTATTTTCATTGTGTGTGTGTGTGTGTGTGTGTGTGTGTGTGTGTGTATCCCAGAAGACATACAAATAGCCAACTGGTACATGAAAACATGCTCAGCATCACTAATAATCAGGGAAATGCAAATCAAAACCATAAGAGATATCACCCCACACATGTCAGAATGGCTGTAATTAAAGACGAGATAAGTGGTGGCAAGAATTTGGAGAAAAGGGAACACTTGTGTACTGTTGGTGGGAATGTAAAGTGGCAGCCACAATGGAAAAGAGTATAGAGGTTTCTCAAAATAAATCATTTTAGTTTTTGTCAAGAGGTGGAGCTTCTCTTCCACTCAAATCTATGTTCTCAAAGTTGCACCAGATGTATTATATATGCTTTGATAACCTATAGTATTCTGTTCCTAAAAAAAAAATAAATAAATAAGTGACATATAATTAAAATATCATTATACTTGTAACTAACTCAGTGTTCAAATAAATAAATTTTTTAAAAGGCAAAATGATAGGCTACAAATAGTTTTAGGTAAAAGCTGAATACATTTTAACAGAAATTTACTAGCATATACATAACTAAACAAAGAGTGTCTTTTGCGTTGACTTTTTTGGTTAAACAAGGGCATTACCTATATGTTATACTTTAGTCATAGTATATTTAACCCATTTAAGTAAAATAAGTTATGAGAGTAAATTTGATATCAATATTGCCATTATTCTTAAGTTACGAAAATTATTAAACGATGCTTACATATTTCCAAATTCTGTCAAAAGAATGCTACAATGTTTTGCCTTGATAAAAAGTCCACATATTTGGTAAGACAGATTCTTTGTTACAACAAATTTATTGAAATGTCATCTAGAAATAAAATAAACTAAGATATTATAGCACTATATTTGCTAAATGATTATTACCATGAAAACTTATGCATTGTCTTTAAGTGCTTTTTAATTCATTACTTGTTTTTCTTCATTGTAGTTAATATATAAGTATTACTGAAAACTATGACAATAATGATTATTTTTGGAGGAACTTGCTTATGAAAAATATTATCAGGATCTATATATGACAACATTAATGTTTTATATGCAAGGGAATTTTAGGACTAAGCCAGCGTTTATCCTAGTTTTTATAATATTTATGGTACAATATTCATTCGTTTCACTATTGAAAGCAATAAAGAAGGATTTATACTTTAGACCAAGATGGAGTTAAGAGGACTGGTTTTATGCAACAACCAAAAAATAAAAATAAAAATAGACAGAATATAAGAAATAACTGTCTTCCAGATATGAGATTTAGGCACTGAAGGACACTGATTCCTGGGAGATGACAAATGAGTGAACTCTATGATCTCATCAACTTGCTGCTTTGACAGTTTCTATGCTATGCCACAGGGAGAGTAAACTGAGGCATATTCAGCAAACTTCCTGAGTTGAGGAGACTGAGCAGAGAGACTGGGGTTTCTAAGGCAATTAGAGTTTGCAAGACAGTATCAGAGCGAAGAGAAATTCACACAGAAAGAAATCTGTATATATTCAGAACGGCCTCCTTAAGTATTCAGCAAAATACTCATCAGTACAGACGTTTGAGCAAACTACCCAAAGCAGAGGAAAGAATCATCTAAAAAATTAAAGGTGATACTACTTGGCATTCACATAAGTCATACAAAAGACTGACAGCTTTCACTAACCAGATGTGAAATCTCAAAATTCACATGGTTTTGGTTGAACACACAGAAGACGTGTATCTTAGTGGCGGAGATTAATTTGCCTGAGACTGAACATCTCTGGTTTGCCTATCAGACTTTAATAGTAAGACCCTAAATGATAAAATTGTTTCTGAATAATGAAAGTACCTCCAAGAACAAAGCACAAGTATATGTATAGAATTAAAAGTAGGAAGCAAATACCAACATAAAATTCACAATGTCATAAAATTCAATGAAAAGGAAAATACCTGCCATACGAAAAAGGGAAATAAGAACCATCATGATGTAAACAATCACATCAGTCAAAACCTACTCAGAATAACACATTGGGATTGCTGGACAAGTACATTTAAACAGGTATTATAACTGTATTTCATATGTTCAATAAGTAGAAAATATAAAAATATTATATGACATTATCTGAGGTAAAAAATACATGGGATGAGCAGTACATTAGCCTTTGTAGAAGAAAGATCAATGCTTTCAAGGCATGGCAATAGAAGTTATCCAAAATGAAACACACAGAGAAGAAAGAATTTAAAATAATGAATAAAGACAAGTAAGCTGGGGAATAAAACATCATCAATAATATAACTCTATACTATTTTAAGAAATAATGGATGAAAAATTTCCAAATATAGAATGATAAACATATAGATTCCAGAAGATCAATGAAACTGAAGCAAAAGAAACATAAAGAAAATTTCACTAGGGCACATTTTTGTCAAATTGCTCTAAACCAGTGATAAAGAAAAATTTCAAAAGAAGCCAGATAAAAACAGCACATTTATACAGAGAAACAAATGTATAATGCATAACAATGAATTTCTTGCCAAAACAACAGAAGACAGAAGACAGTGGAGCAAGATCTTTAAAGTACCGGGGGAAAAAAAAAGTCAATCAAGAATTCTATAATCATTCAGAATATCTTTAAAAACAAAGGAAAAATAAGGAGCTTTTCAGACATAGAACAGCTGAAAGAATTCACCACCAGCAGTTCCAAACTCCAAGACATTCTGGGGAAAAGTACTGCAGGCGTAAGGAAGGGAAAATGCATTAACAGTATTCACTGAACAAAAATCCACATATAAATAGACACATGTAGTTCAAACCCATGTTGTTCAAGGGTCAACTGTAATTTCTGGACATCATCAATTAGACAAGACATATTATTAATAACAATATGGTAAGATAAGGAAGACATTTTTCACCTATTAATTTTTCACAGTATAACTTTTTAAGGGGGGTGTATATTCAAGTTTTGAAAGGGAGTTAAAGTTGTTATTTTTTTTCAACAAATTTATATGGAATGCCCAACATGTACTTGATAATTTGCCACATGATATGGATATAAAGATTAAGGATGTAGACATTCCCATTATCTACACCAACATTATATGGGCACCACATAGTGTTATAGATCCTAATACAGACGACTGCACAAAGGACATATTAAATTAATAATTAGAAAAAAATGAGAGGGGGATTCCAGAGAAGGAGACTCAAGTGTGTAATCCATAGGATGGATTCAGGGAGCCACAAAATAGTTCAGTATTTCAGAAACACAGAACATGAATACCAAAGATGCAACTAGAAAGACATGGACCATTCCTTTGGAGATATAAGAACACTTTGTAAAATAAGCAAATTTCTGTATATGTCATTTCCAAGGAATTACGGTAACTTAGATGATATATTTTATCCAGATGTTCTAGTATTGATATGATATGAATTTATGCCATGGAATTCTATTTAAAAAAACCACACATTTAATAAATAGAATTATCCATTCACTCTTATAGCATGTATTATCTTGAATTTATTTAGTTGGTTACCAAAATTTGAATAAGTCATTCTCTTGTTAAAATATTCTATAATCAATGGGAGGACCACTCAATTTATTGAGACCTTTTATTAAACTTTATTTTAGCAAATCAATGACGCTAATATTGGTCAAAGGGTAACAGTTTAATTACAGCAAGATATTTCTCTAGGATTTGATTAATGGAACTCTGTTGAAATGATGGTAATTACACCTCTTTGACAAAATCTACTGGCCCTCAATAAACAATTTCTTTATAAACCTGGAAACATACACATTCCCTTAGGATGAAGGCCACAAAGGCAGAAGGGCTTTTCTTTAAAGTAGTGTGTCCCTTGGTTTATGGTTGTCTAGCACAGTAGAGGTTTAACAAAAGTAAATCTCCATAACTGCTAGTCAAACAATGACAGTTAATAGAAGTTTTACCCAGTGCTCTCAAGGTAATAATTAACAATTTATAGCAAAAAGGAAAAGCATGATAAAAACAAAAAAACAAACAAAAAAAACTCAGAAGCTAATAAAAAAAAAGGAATGAAGTAACTACATGAACACTGCAACCATGCAATCATCATAAATAAACCGGTAGAGTAATTATCCCTTTAACAAAGCAATTCTGTATCAGAGAATCAAACAGCAGAAACTGGAGGGGACCCATAGTTCATCATTCATTCTACTTCACCAGGCTCCAACTCTATGCCCTCCTGATCAAGATGGTAATTAGTACTTAGATTTTATAATTTAATGCTTCCTTAGGAAGGTTCCACTCTATCAGAATGTGATTTTTTTTTTTAATTTCCTACTGAACAAAAGGTAATTCTGAATGATTATCAGAGAGCGACACATGGAAACAGAAACACATGGATATAAAAAATATAAGATCTTCAACATAAGTGACCCGATTTTCATCTATTGAATATAATTTTAGGATACAATGAAGCTCATGTTACCAAAAACTTTGGTCCACAACCTGCTATGATGTTGATAATTCATCATAAAAAACAGTTTTTCCTACTACCAGAGTCACTTTAGTTAGGGAACAAGACGAGTCAATATCTTCACAATAATCAAAGAGGGGGGGGGAGGGGAGGGGGAGAGGGAGGGAGGGGAGAGAGGGAGGGAGGGAGGGAGAGAGAGAGAGAGAGAGAGAGAGAGAGAGAGAGAGAGAGAGAGAGAGAGGATGGATGCATACAGATAGAGATATAGAAAGATAAAGAGAACACATATCATCAGTTTATGTTTTAAAAATATTTCCACATATTTTGTCTAATTAAAAAAATCAATTTGTTGAATATCTATTATCTTCCAGGGAACCTTACATATACAATCTCATTTAATCCTAACATCAGTGACTCGAAATACTCAATCAGGCTTAAAGCTGGTGTTTTTGGTTCTGGGTCTAATAGTCTTTATGTTAAACCATATTCTGTTAGTTAAAATGCATGATATCTAGAAAGGAGAGGATCTAAGATCCAAGAACATTTCTCAGTAGCACATTCAAATTAACTTGACTGGAACATAGAAAGCATTCTGTTAGTATTTGTTGAATATGCTTTGCAAGACTTTTTATCAAGTCTGCCAGACAATAACACAATGAGAATATATACTGTCACCTACTCTTATGACAAATGGATAGTGACTTGGTGAGGTGTAAAGCCAGGTGGTTGTATAAAAGTAATCTTCATTTAACTGTATAAACCCAGTGATGACCATTCAGCTAGATGGAATATATATACTGGGGGTGCCCAAAAAATGGATACACAAGACTTGTATTCATTTATTGGTATTGGTATGTATTGCATATTACAATTTTAATACAGTTGTTTTTTTCCTTTCTTAATATGTGTATACATTTTTTTTTTTGGCACACTGTGTATATATACACTTATGTGGGAGTATTTTTCCTTGAAACTGAAAAGAAACTTTTACAAGTATGGTGACAATGTTAATTTCTGAACAAATTCTTACAAAGTCAATTTGATAAAATTTGTGGGCAATACTGTACTAATTAAAATATTGAAATAAGAGCCCTCCCTCCTCTCTCTCTCTCTCTCTCTTCCTCCCTCCCAACAAAAAAGCCGAGGATGAGATGGTTTCACTGGTGGAACTGAAACAAACGTTTAGGGAAAAATTAATGCTGATCCTCACACTCTTCCAAAAATTTGAAAAGGATGGGACAATTGCTAACTCATTTTATGAAATTTCATGATTAAATATTCATTTTTCATGATTCACAAATTTCATTTTAAAGCAGCCATTTTTCTACCCAATAGTGAATATATTTTAAGTAATTATGGAAAGCAATAGAAAAATCATGTCCTAGGTACATTTTTTTACTCAATATTAACAATATTTTAGTACCTCATTATGTTGTAAATTGAGGTCACTCTGGTTTTACTTCAAGAAAATGTACTAACAACAAAGGAAATGGTTTAAAATATACATATTCATCAATTCAATGCTTTTCAGTTGGGTAAGGACTTGTCAAAATGACATGGGATTTTCTCTATGCCTTTCCCTTTTTGCATCAATTCCATTTTGTGTGGAAAACTGTTGTATCCTTTAGGTTTTGGAGTAAAAATTTTTTTAAAGAAAAATCATTACTTAAGTGAATAGGATTCTGAAAAATAAGCACATAACCAATTCTGAGTCGAATGTTTAAAACATACATGATCTTTCGGCTCACTTTAAACCAGGGGTGTCCAAACTGTGGTCCGCGAGCCAACTGCGGCCCGCAATCCATTGTTAATTGGCCCGCAGCAAATTCCAAAAATATATTTAGTTAACTTAAATAAACCAGGTGAGGCAATACGTACTTCACCTCGAGTGAGTGGCCCGGCTGTTTGTGTATTTTACCACATCTGGCCCTTGGTGAAAAACATTGAAAAAAGTTTGGACACCCCTGCTCTAAACTATACTCTCAACTTATGTGACTTGCATGCATTCTAAATGATATTTCATTCATTCATTTTTCTTAAACATATATTATTATTGAATAGCCGGGTATGTGCTAGGGTATGGGGGCTACAATGGTGAGTGAAAAGACATAATCATTTAATAATATCTTGTATTTTCAATACTATTTGCTTTTGCGATAATGTCTTACTAATGTAAAGAGGATGTAATCACAAAACTATAAGAACCACTGCTAAAATAAATAAATAACGAACCACATATATGCATATAAACTATAATTGCTATGGGATATAAACTGGAAATTCAGTACTAAGAGTGTGTATGTCCAAGAAGCACACACTTTTATAATCAGATAGCCACATATTTTACATGTGAAAGAAGCAAAATAGTAATATTTTAGAGTACAATTGGTACTCCTTAATAGTACACTATTTATAGCCAAACTGCATAGATTTGAACACTTTTCCCCAGACAGCTTCTCACCACTCTGAATATACAAATTTGTAAGAAAATATACAAATTTCATAGATGAGAGATCATTGAACAGGCACCTATTAATTTCTTTATAAGGAAGGAATCTGTCTTCTTTTGAAATGTATTCTTGTGTCGCTCACTGCTCCGTCTCACCCCCCAGAACCAATGTCTTTTTTTTTTTTCCCTGATTTGATTACAGTTTCTCTTACCTTAGAAAATTACAAGGGAAAACCTGGATCTTGGTTTTTCATTCAACTCTAGACATGCAGCTACCCCTTCCCCCCCAGGGCTTGTATTATTCTTCTATAGTCTGTATATATTACCTATGTGCCTTCAAAATAAATTCTTGATAAAAGCATGTCAGAGTCATACAGTTGTCAGTTTTAACAAAGAACTATGTCGAAGACATTAGAATTCACAAGAGTGATTCCAGGGTTTTACAGAGAGTGAGTAAAAAAATGTCTGCATGGTCTTCCAAAGAAGAAATAAAAATTCCTGAGAACTTATCGTAACAACCTCTTCAAATATCTGGGGTAAGATAATACCAATATATCACAAGTATTCTGAATAGGAAATAGAAAGACACGCTCAGAAAAAGGCATCCTCAGAATCAACTACTTAAAATTTACATTGAGTGCATTCTTCTGACTTTCATTAAGGTATACCTATGTAGCTTTACTTTTATTCTAGGTACATTCATCACTGAGAGTTCATTTCAAGTGAATTGAGTTGTTTGCACAAATTTTTTCTTGCTGTGAACACTAAACGTGATTGCAAAAAATAGAGTTTGCAAAGTGGTGTGAAACAGTGAGTTTTGTACCAGGTACTGAAGCAGCCATGTACAAACTAAGTTGACAGGAGAGCATACATGCATTATGCTTTTCTAAGACATATGTTGTTTTTGCCTGCTTTAAGAAGTGGGATGTTTTGGTGTTAAGTTTTGAAGGGCTAGGGTGATAAAAATTGCTCTTTTTTGCCTCTCTCCAGGTTAGTGGGCACTTGGTAGTACAAGACACATTTCACAAGACATTGATATCCCAGGGATATTTTATTTTGACTGTGTTTTTCTGTGCGATCCCTTTACAATCTTTATTTTCCACCTTCACTATTTTTTCTTCTCAGAATTATCATAAACAGCGCTGAGAAAATATCACTCTATTTCTTCTTTTAAAGGATTTTTTCCCCTTGGTAATCGTCACTCCAATTAAGGCATATTTTTTACTAACTCCATTCATTTTTCATACCTAATTTTACTCTCAGCTCAACTACGAAGAATTGCATCTTCTATGACTTATATTATCACCCTGGAATTTAATTACTTTCATCATTCTTTAAAAGTTAAAGAATATTATTGTACAGAATTCTCAGTTTTCGTTTTTGTTGCTGTTTTTTAGATATTGTGTCATTCCCATCATTTATTTTTTTCTGTTGGCTGTGGTGGTTGGGAGCTGGGTAAGATGTCTTCCCCAGAATTCACATTTAATTTTAATTCATGGGAGAACAAATTCTTTCACTGTGTCAATAGCAACACTGTATCTGTAAAGCTGTTTTAATTTGCCATTTAACACCAGTGGGTAGGTGGCATAAGTGCACACAGTACATGTCATTTGTGTGCATTCACGCAATTTAGAGACTACATTGATAAGTAGAATCTATGGTAGAATTTGGGGTGGGGGGGGATAGAATTTCCTACTACGTGATGGTGTGCTAAGGTGTAATTTCTTTCAAATCCACAAGGATTTACTATACTCTCTCCATTGACCTATACTTCTACTTTATGCATTTTGGTTATGGCTGACTTAGCTAGTCTCTCTAACTATTAGAGAGAATACAATGTGGGTGTATGTGTGTGCAGGCACATGTGTGTGTTTTGTGTACGTTCGTGCTTGTATGCATAAAGCATGTCATTTTTAGGTGATAAAAAAGGTCTTTTAAAAGTGCACATTTAGACATATATGATCGCAATAAAATAATCTTCATTGACACGATATTTCCTAAAGGGTGTATGAAAAGTCATAAAGCAAATACAAAAAGTTTTTTTTAACTCTGTAGGAGTTCTATGTCATATGCTATTTATATACTAAATTTAAAATGGACATTGATAAATAATGTATTTTAACATATAACCTTGTTCAGAAAAAGTAAAACACAAATCAAATACCTACAAAATTGGTATTTTAAATCTACCAAGTATTAATATTCTTATAACTGTGAGACCAGTTTACAACTTGAATATCAGATTTACATTCAGAAGCCTATCACATATAACTTTGTGTTGTTCTCTTCACATATCAGTACTCAAAATTCTCTCATAATTTGCCTAGTGGCAATTCACTTTTATGGACATTAAAGTCCCAAAGTTGAGTGTTTTAAACAGCGAAGATTTTACGGACTTCCTTTACCATTCATTTATTTTTCTTCAATGTTAATTTGAATCACCACCAGCCCTGACACCTGCCATGAAGCTCAAGCCTTTCAAGCTACAAAGGTACTAAGAATATGTAACTGACACGCATTGACTTGAGAAGAAAAGCTGTTCATTGTTTCTTTTTTAAAAAGAATGTATAATAAAGAAGGGAACTTGGCTGAGATTTCTTCTTAGGAGTGGGAAATTTAAGAGACTGTGATAGGAAGTTTTGGTTATACAATGAATAAATATAACCACTGCACAAATAAGCTGAAATAAATTTGCAGACGATAATATTTCTAATAAATATTTGATGAGTGACAAACAAAACAAAATTAAATGAGTTTATCTGGCACCTTAACAATATCAAATTTCAAATTTCACCGTATCTATTTCAAATCTTAAGTTTTGTAATTTTTGGTATTTGGCTACAGTCACTTGTACAATGAATGGTCCTAATAGCATGGTTGATTACAGTTTGTGGAAAAGACTGGACTTACGTGTGGCCAGAAGACTGTAACAAGTTTAGATTTAATGATGCTTCATCTATTTTTAAACTTTGAATTCACATTAATGTCTATAGTACAAAATGAGATTCTAAAAGTTGTATAAAGCCCAAAATGATGATTTTAATTATTCACATAATGCTTGCAATGCCACTCTACAACAAAATTATAATAATAAGACAAAGCTTACATAATAACCATCTTTTTGACTTACCTGCTTTTTTGTTGCTTGGTTTATTTCTTGGTCCATCAAAAATTCCTCTGAGTCTTTAGCAAGTGTTATGTTATTTAAAAACAAATTAAAAAAAGAAAACAATGAAAAACAGCCAACAGATAAATATATCCTTCATAAAATATTTATTTTAACAAATTCAAGAAATAATTTGTTAAAATAAAAATGACCAAAAAAATATACTCACACACTTACATACATACATACTCACATCTGTGTGATATCTTACGGTAAAATATTAAAAAATACTTTGTAGTTAAAGGTATTTACTTTTTTAAAAGAATAGAGACACTTACTGTCATTACTTATACACAAAGTACACAGAGTGTACTTGAAGTCTCAGTTAATGCAGTAAGACTAAAGAAACAAATGGGAGGTATATCAACTATAAAATAAAAATAAAAACTATTACCACAATGTCAGACAATATTGAAAATATGTCTATAACCTGGAAAAAGAGACAAAAATCAGCCAAATCATAAAAATGTTACGACTGTTACTACATCACAAAAGTGTCACTGTATAATGTAAACAGGGTCAATTTATTCAGAAGATATAATAATTTCAAAGATGATTAGACCTAACAGTCAAAATCTTATACATAAAAATTCATAAAACCAGAAGAAAATGTATATAGTAATTACCAAAGTAGGTTATGTCAATGTGTTTCTCTCAATACTCATATGTCACATGTTGAAAAACAATAGTACAGATATACAGAGGGTGCCAAAAAATGTATACACATTTTAAGAAAGGAAAAAAATTGTACTAAAATTACGCTGATGGTAATCACTTTGAGCATCTCTTGTAACTGCAGATGTCAAACATGACTTGTATTCTTCTTTTGTTATCGGTTTATATTATTACAATTTTAATACAGTTTTTTCCTTTCTTAAAATATGTAATTTGCCAATTTTTGGCACCCTCTGTAGAATATTTAAAAATCACAATAACATAGGTTTAATGAACACATGTAGAACAAATGGAAAACACTCATCCTTCTCAAGCTTCTGTAAGGCAATTTTTAAAATGTCCATATACTAGGAATTAAGCATAGAACTGATCTAAAGAAATGACAAAGGATTATGTTCTATTACCATAACTTAATTAAATTTTTAAAAATAAATAACAAAAGAATATCAAAATTATACTTTTGGAAATTAAAATATATACAAACAATGTATAAATCAAATAATCATAATGAGATATTTAGAATTGAATGATAAAAATAGTACATATCAAATGTTGAACAATGTAGTGAAAGCAGTACTTGAATGGGGACATACATGGCTTTAAATAAATATATTACAAACAAAGAAAAGCAGACATAAATAAGTACCCAACTTAAAAAGTGAGAAAGCATTAATAGCATCTACCTGAGGAAATTAGAATGATTGGAAAAGTGAAGCTATGAAGAAAAAAAATTATTAATGAATTCGACAACGAAGACACAACAGAGCAGATCAATGATGTCTACAGATGATCTGGAAAAGTGTGAACACCTTTTCAGATGTTTGGACAAAGGTAATGTAGTAGCTGGGGCAGATCTGGACTGAAAGAAGATTGGTGGGTGAATTTGCCTGTCTTTATTTGTTGGTGAGAGGTAAGTATGTATGTATATGCTAACAAGTATAAAGCAATAAAGAGGTAGAGGTTTCAGGCACAGAAGTGAAATTTTTAAGGGATGAAGTGAAGTCCCTGAGAAGCAAGGAATTTTTTCAGCCAAATTCACTGGCACTCAAATCAGGGCCCAAATAATGTTTGTCTGATCTCTAGTCCATGATTGGCCCATTGCTGGTGAAGCCAGTTTTCCCAGAGCCTCTTACAAAAATATTTTCTGTCATTAAGGAAGCTCAGAAAGCTCTATTTCCTTCAGGTCACTATGGCGCTATTTACATTTCGAAAGCAGAAACATGACAGATATCCTCCTACTGGAAAAGATTACAGGAATCCCAACTCAAGTAAAAACTCACCAAACCTGAAATATTTTTGAGCTGGTTCAAACCTCAACAAAATGTGAGAGATTGTGAACTTCATGAAAAATTTACTCAGACTATGAACTTCACTTAGAATACAAATGTGTATGTATAACTTTATAATGACATCTCAGAGTCATATCCTAAGATCATACATAACTTTAGGGTAGTATTTTTTGCACATGACTCATAGGGCAAATGTGAGCCCTGCTGTTTGGGCAGTTATTAGATGTCCATAGGTCACTGAGTACATTAATACATTAATAAATTATCCTTCAGAATGAATGTCAGCATGCCATATTTCAACAGAATAGATGGACGATGAAACTATTATGAGAGGCATGGCTATGGGTAACTTTATTGTTTGAATATAATAATAAATATGAAATGTAACATACATAATGATAAATATTACCGAATAATTTTGCAATTTTTCCCCTAGGGAAAAAGGAAAAAAAAAATACATACATATATATATATATATATATTATACTTCAGAAAATAAAAATCCTAAATGAACTTTGTTCTTTTATTACTTTAATTTCACTTTTTTTCTTCAATCATTGAAAACCGTTTCATACTGTATCAGAAATTCACACATCTCAATTATACCATGAGTACTTTCTAATTGTTCTAACCTTTTCATCATTGCTGAAACAACCACTATGACTCTTATCCCAGTAGTGGTTCCAAGAACATCTCTCTTTAGTAATAAAAATGCTCACTTCAAATGTTAGCAGTGAAAGGACACTGAAAAATTAACTATCAAGTTCAGTAAAAGAAGACTATCCTTCATAATATTTCCAAATCACAATTTAAGAGAGGAAATGTCATGAGCAGCCAACTCACGTAACCTAGAGACCTAGACAATTATCCTAAGAACAGTCAGATTTCCAGTTTGAAGTAATTATCATTTTAGCAAGGATAGTATCTCTTTATAGCAAGTCATTTGATCATTTCTCAAATTCTTCAAAAATGATACATTAACTACATTGTGATTCATAAGATATTTGGGTGTTTTTACCTACTAAGATTTTTAATTGAAAATAAAATATTTATCTTCATCATCCTATTATTTAAAACATTTTTAATACATTTGCTAAGCCAGGAATAATCTATTCCAATGTTTGTAGAGCAACTTAGGCTTTCAAGCTCTTTATAGGCAGAACGATGCGTTGAATTAATAGCAAAGAACTTAGATAAATTATTCATCTAATCTGTGTCTCAGTTTCCTTATCTGAAACATAGAGATAAGAACAAGCATTTCATAGACACTATTGAGAAAATGAAAGTAAGGTAACACTGGTGCCTGACATATAGAAAATGTTCAATAGTCGGTAGCTATTAACATGAAGCATCAAACCTTATATTACTTTTGATACTTCTCCATTTCATATTTTAGGTCTTTGAGCTATTCCTGGACATTTTGAAGTATCCCTTGGATACTTCACTGAAAAGTTCTCATGCCCCTACCACCACCACCCCCCCCCCCGCCCCAGAATATATAATAGGGACACAAGAACTAATACTCATTTGCAAATATATTTCAAATACCTACTTTGTGCCAAGCCTGCAATGCTAATTGTCATCAATACATACATAGTCCTTGCCTCTGTGGCTCTTATAACTTTTAGTGATAATTATTTTGTTAGTGCTAAGTGATTTTCACATCCTCCCAAACCAGACCAAGATAACCAAATCAAGTCAGCCAAACTGAAAAAATCAAAGTAAAGCAAAACAAACAAACAAAAAGCCTTTGCAGGGTGGTTACCAGGTCTAGGCATAAGGGTGGTTCTGTTCATAAAGGAATTTCACATATAAAAACATTATCTGAACAACAACACTTGGAAAAGATCTGCTATCCCATAGGAAACTGACATGAATCTTCTGGGAGAAAGGTACAGTGTTATAGATGCATGTATTGATAGAGGAATAAAAGCTTTTAGAAACTTTCACAGATGTTACATATTCTGACTCCATCTGTTTCAGTCATCTTTTTTATACTTGATATATTATATTATGAATAATATTTCAGATCCTGTGGTAAATCTCCAATAAATACAAAAATCACTTCTCAGCATTTAGCACTACTTTGGGGTTTGGGAGTCATACAGCTATGGCTATCTAGTACCTTTTCTCAAGGTTTCAAAGGAATTCCTCAACATAGATCTTGAACAGGAACAAAAACCGTAATTTTGCAAGCACTGGGAAAAAAAATCACCTCATTTTTTTCTACATAAATTGTTTTTACTTTTCAAATGGACTTGCTGTTAAGCAAAACATTCTTCCTTTTCCACTGTGAGAGACTGCTTTTCATGATAGAATTGTGCTGTCTATGGCAGATTCTGTATATACAAATTATTTCTTCAATAAATACAAAAAATACATTTTATTTGCTGTTTTTGTCATTGCTGTTATTAAAATAGTCTTTTTAATTTTTTTTAAACCAAGGCACTACAGTGTTTCTGAGACGGTTCTGCTTTCATTTCATAAATTCTATCCAATATGAACCAGTTGGCAACACTAATAGACTAGAATAAAAGAGGATAAAATTTTACAAAAGTGAATAAACGCAATGACTAATGTTTTCCTTTTTTATTCTGAACATGAAAATTTTTCTTCGTATTGTTGTCTGCGTTTTAAGAAATTGATGATAACAAATAAATTATCTATACTTTATTTGATATAAAATCTCCTACCCTTTCTGACTACTTGTTTGACTTCAAATAAAGCAGAGCTCACTTCCTCTAATGCATGGGAGATTAACAGAATTGTGTCACTATTCCAAAGGATAAAGATATTTTCATTAGTACATAAGTGATAAATGTTATGGAAAAATATTTAGTTTAAATATCAATTCAATCCCTAATTTAAGCATTTGGATCACTTTTATGACAGTGATGTCCAGATTCCGCATGTCGTGACTCACACATATACTTCTCACACACGTGTACATGTAAGGTTAACCATGGTGTTATCTACACTTAGAGCTGGTGCATGATTAGAAAAGCACTGGTGTTCATATGAAGTGGGTATTATTAAATTTGGACAAGGCTAGATTAAATATTCTGTCTCATGTGAGCATGTCAGCTGGGCTAATATGGCAAAGACCCTGACAAACGCACTAGGTGGGGACCTAATCACAGCCACTGCTGCAATGACTCCCAGGCAGCACCACCACCTCCTCAAGCGAGACTAACTGCAAGGACTGCCATTCATCAACACTGACACATGTGCTATCTGAGTCCCTTCGAGGACTTTCCTACTCTCTTGTACAGGCCAAGAACGGAAGCCAACCAGATAGACGAGTTATGACTGCCACATATCTACTTAAGAACAAAGCTACACTTGATGCTCTATCTACGAGGACAGAAAGTAGCCTTTGTCAGAGCAAACACCTGTCATTATTTGCTTCAGCAAATCTGCCCCATTTTCACCATATGACCCATGGAAGTACTGAAAGGTAGAGGAAAGGCCCCCCATAGCCAGAGTGTAGGCCCATACGAGAAAACACATGCAATGATCAAAGACAGGAATAGGAATTCTGGAATGTTTTTCCAAGAGCACATTTAAAAATCTCTACTAGGGCCAGGCACATCTCTTGCCACCTGAGAGAGTGTCTATGCTGTCACCAGTGAAAAATGGGCACTTAAAGTCTTTGAGGTATTGGCTCCGGATCAAAAGACATCCTGAGGAAACAGTCCATGAATATAATATTCTGTAATATTGGCGGGATGTAAAATCTCTTAGATGATGTAGTACAGGAAACAGGATGTTTTATGAAAAATGTTCCCTTTAGTGTTGCTCTCAAGTTCCAGTGTAGTTGTTGTCCAGCTGCACTACGGGCAAGCCCAGAAAACAGGACCCACGGGGCCACTGATGTAGCTGAGGGAGCTAGTGCCGGAGGATCATTTGATACTGTATGTGGCCCAGTAGCCCAGCTAGTCCTACAGCTTATGGACATCACATTCAATGATCCCTACCTTCTTCTGTTCCCCCTTTCCTTCTTCTCTGCTCCTGCCTGATGCATTTACTTACAACACTTTGGACATTTTTAAATCAGAACTGAAATAGAGCTATCGATACAGAAATGACAGGGAAGCCCTTTTTCTAGGTCACCACATTCCAGATTGGACAGCATTTGTGCAATAAACAGAAAGGTCATATAAAAATGAATAATAAAAACTGATCACCTACCACATACATCAATTGATCAAGTTTCCCAACGTCACCACTTTGGTTGAGTTTGGTTGAGAATGGAAATGGAGACATAGCTTTTTTGTTTAATCATAAATATTCTGTGACATGAATTTCCTAAGAATTCGGTTGATAAAGATGAGCCCTAAAAGAATGTAATTCAAACATGTTAAACTGAACCTGACATTCAATCAAACAGACGTGGAAGGTCCTTATGAGGCTGAGTAATACATCTGCTGAGGCTACAGGTGGTGATTATTTTGCCTTGATAATGTGAAATTAGTATAATAGATCCTGAGGACATGAGCATTTTCTAGACATGAGCATTTTCTTCTGTGCTTCTAGATGTCTTTTGCTATCCCGATTTTGATACTTTGGTTTAAAAATCCACTTAAGTTATATTTTCAGCTGTAAACTTTTATTTCCGGCAGAGGATCAGTTTTTAAGGTTAGGAAGAATCTTTCCAATAGTCTCTTTACTTTTCCATAACTGCTATCCTTCATAAGTAAGAAACTCTTATCTCTAAGAAAATGATTGGTCAAACCATGGAGGTCTTGGTTGATTAAACACAACACCTTGAATATCACTCAGAAGTAAAACAGGCACTGTAGGGCACAGATGCAACGTTGGGGTCATGTTCGTAAAGTAAATGGGTCACTGAATTCTGCACAACACAAATCCTCCCCATAGTCTTCAAGGACAACTCCAAGTATAAAGTATTGCAGGACTTTAGTAAGATGGACAATTATTGGCTAACTTCAAATATTAAATACTGCAAGCAGTGTCACAGACCCATTTCCACAAATTAAATCATTTGGTCTCAATGAGTTTGAAGAACATAGAAGAATGTAGAACTTAGGTATGACGTATTTCAGTTTTCTTTGTGTCTGATGACACATTTTATTTGAATATAATTTAAAATTAGGTGCCATGGTTATTTTCTAAGAAATTTTAAATTTTCTGGGGGGAGCAAGATTATTCATATTTAAATGAGATAGTATAAGAAAGACACAGATGGGCAAATGCACTAATCTTATGGATGAAAAGAACATTTTTGGCTTTATATTTTATAATGTTTGAATTGATTTAGCTTTTGAATAAAAACAAACTTATAAACTATGCATGTTATAAATTAACCTAAAATTAAGATTTGTTATAATTTCCAAAAGTTTCCTGTCTCTTTGACATTAAAATTGTATTGACCATAATTAAATTAAGTAGACTTTATACAATTTATCAAATATATGTTTTTGGAAGCTTGCCTTCATATTTCTGATACTCATTTTTGAATGAATAAAGAAAGTTTCTGAAAGCAATGCCTCACTTTGCTGCAAAAGATACATTTGATTTTCAGAAGCTGGCTTAGCTCATTATATACTAGTACTGAGTGTGAAACTATCAAGGTTTCATTCCTTTTTCCAACTCAAACAGCTGCTACCATCTCCGAAGAAGCAGGTGTTGATGCGTGAACAATATTAGCACTAAAAAAGAACAGACCGTTTGGTGATGACTTTTCTCACTGGAATATTATATCAAAATACTTTTAAATTCCCTAAAGTGCCCAGGTGGGAAGGCAAATTAAACTTTAAAAAGTCTAAAAATATCTCAATAGTTTCATTAGTTCTCCTTCCTCTTTCAAATCCAATATGCTATTCTAAGAATTATAACTTTCAAAAAGGATATTATATTTCAGAAATTTTACTGTTTATATCACTGTATGTGAAAGTAGTTTAAATAAAAAAGTCTATTTCAATCATAGAAATGTCCAAGAAGCAGCAGATATAAGTCAAATAGTCGAAGTATTAAAGTCTAAATTTGGAACTTTAACATAAACCCAATTTCCAATAATATATACATTGGTTCTATCATGACACTGAAAATGCAAAGGATATTTTACTTGTGTTGTCTTTCTGGAAAGGTCATTAGAAAGCCTTTTAAATAAATGGAGTTGTCTGAGAATGTTAAAAAGTGCCATTTTATGTAATAAAACATTCCGTTTGAGGCTAGCATTTAAGACTATATGAAGATAGAAGAATGCCATATAAAAATGTGCAAGTAGGCTCTGCCTCTGAAGGCTAAAACTTGGATTATTATTTCAGCTGTTTGTCCTTTGGATCTTAGGGAGAAACAAAGAAAAACACCTAGTTGGTACTATTATTTAAGGAACTCCATGGCAAGAATCTATCCATGTTTCATGGCTGATTAAATTTCATGAAAAAACGAGAACTACTGTGTTTAGTAATGCCAATTAGGTGATTATTTTTATTACATGTTTACTGAGTTATAAATTGTTATGTTGAGCAGTTGTTTTAGGAACTCAGGGGTTTGGATGCAAAGAATTACTGCCAAAGGTATCTGCATCCCTGAGAATTCCTTTACCATATTATGGGACAGATGTTAAAAAGAGATTGACTTGGAGACAAGCCTCCATGCTTTGCAAAGAGGCCATTCCTGGGGCAGCAGAGATGATACCAGGTGGCGGTCCTTAGACTGGTTTGAGTAAGAACCTCTCTAACATCCTCTGTTGAACTTTGGGTATGGATTGTTAGGTATGTGATGGTTGGGTGTGTTTCTATGGTTAGTAATAAGCTGGTCTATATCCTCTAGATTACTAGATTTCAAAACCAGCGGTTTTGCACCAAGGGAGTATGTGACAATGTCTGGAGGCATTTTTCATTACAATGACCTGGAAGATTACTAGTGGCCTCTGGGCCAGAGATGCTGCTAAATGTCCTACAATGCACAGGGAAGCCAACTATTTAAAAGATATCTAGTTCAAAACAACACTGCAGCTGTTGCGAAACCTAGACCTAGATGCAGACCAGGCAGTATGCTACTCTGTTTTGTACTTTCCCTTAAATATCCATTCAACAAGTACTAAAAATTAGAGTGTCGTCTTAGTTGTGCCGTAAGAAATTACGGGAAAGGAAATAACCACAACCAGCTTTAGACAAGTTAATTCAGTTAAACTAAACTGTATATTAATTGAGTGCACAAGGAAATGACAGAGAAACAAAGGACAGGCATTGCCCTACTGTCCCAAGTGTTAAGTAACAGTCATCCATGAAAACTCCTGTGTCCAGGAAAGCAATGACATCTTGTGTGGCAGCAAACACAGCAGTTTAGACAAGAAAATGGGAGTCCAGAGCAGAACAACATGGAAAAGTTGTTCTTAGAAACACATGAAACAAGCCCCAGGACGCTCCACAAAACACCAAGAGATAACTTGAAGCAGTGAGACGAATGGAGCTTTAAAACTAATAATTCAGGCACTAAGGGCTATCATGATCTCATTCCATGACCTCACGCAGACTGGAAAGGCTAGAAGCATTTATGTGATCCCTCATTCAATAACAAATACTTATCAACTGGTATCTCTATTATAATTGGCAATGCTTAAGCCCTAAGAATACATCTTTAAAACAGAAAAAAGTTCCTGATCTCTTGAAGGTTAAATTGAACATCTCTTGAACATTAAAAATACAATTGCGGTAATGTATACATAAACACATCATATTTAATTAGAATACAATTAGTGAAAATTTTGTATGTTTGGAGAGATATTGTTTTCTGATAAGATAGGAACGCTATGTCTTTGACAATTTTCTAGAAACGTTACAGATTGCTGGTGTTTAGGAAATACAGATTTACATAATCTCTCATTTATTTTACATTCATGAAATAATATCACATAAAAAATTTTATAAACACCACTTTGTCTTGAGAACAGGATTAGAACAGTATCGTGAGATTCACCAAAAAATATTGCAATGTACTTACTAAGTATTCTCTCATGGTGCCATCCTGAATTTAAGCATGCTATTGAGTTTTCTGGATATTTCCTTTTTTTTTTTTTTTAATTAAAGTTTATTGGGGTGACAATTGTTAGTAAAGTTACATACATTTCAGATGTACAACTCCGTAATACATTATCTATATCTGATATTGTGTGTTCACCATCCAGAGTCAGTTCTTTTTCCATCAGCATATATTAGACTCCATTTACCCTCCCTCCTTATCCTCTGGTAACCACTAAATTATTGTCTATATCTATGAGTTTTTGTTCCTTCATTTGTTTGTTTTGTTCTTTTCAGTTTTATATACCACATATCAGTGAAAACATATGGTTCTCTGCTTTTTCTGTCTGACTTACTTCGCTTAGCATTATAATCTCAAGATACATCCATGTTGTCACAAATGGTCTTATTTCATCTTTTCTTACTGCCAAATAGTATTCTATTGTGTACATATACCACAACTTCTTTATCCATTCATCTATCGAAGGACATTTTGGTTGTTTCCATGTCTTGGCCACCGTAAATAAAGCTGCAATGAACTTTGGAGCACACATGTCTTTATGGATAAATATTTTCAGATTTTTTGTGTAGATACCCAGGAGAGGGATTGCTGGGTCATATGGTAATTCTATTCATAATTTTTTGAGGAACCGCCACACTGCCTTCCATAGCGGCTGCACCAGTCTGCATTCCCACCAACAGTGTATGAGGGTTCCTTTTTCTCCACAGCCTCTCCAACACTTGTTACTTTTTGTCTTGTTGATGATAGCCATTCTGACTGGGGTGAGGTGACATCTCATTGTGGTTTTTATTTGCATTTCTCTGATGATTAGTGATGTTGAGCATTTTTTCATATGTCTATTTGTCTTTTGTATGTCCTCTTTGGAGAAATGTCTCTTCAGGTCCTCTGCCCATTTTTCAATTGTGTTGTTCATTTTTTTGCTGTTGAGTTGCATGAGTTCCTTGTATATTTTGGATATTAGCCCCATGTCGAGGCACTGTTTGCAAAAATCTCCCATTCAGTTGGTTGCCTCTTTATTTTGTCAATTGTTTCTTTTGCTGTGCAGAAACTTTTAAGTTTGATGTAATCCCATTCATTTATTTCAGCTTTTACTTCCCCTGCCTTTGGAGTCAAATTCATAAAATGCTGTTTGAACCCAAGATCCGTAAGTGTAGCACCTGTGCTTTCTTCTATGCAGTTTATTGTTTTGGGTCTTATGCTTAGGTCTTTGATACATTTTGAATTAACTTTAGTACATGATGACTGATAGCAGTCCAGTTTCATACTTTTGTATGTGGCTTTCCAGTTCTCCCAGCACCATTTATTGAAGAGGCTGTCTTTTCTCCATTGCATGTTTTTTGCTTGTCAAAAATTATCGGTCCATATTTATGTGGTTTTATTTCCAGGTTCTCAATTCTATTCCATTCTGCTGTGTGTCTGTTTTTCTGCCAATACCATGCTGTTTTGATTATTGTTGCCCTGTAGTACAAGCTAAAGTCAGGGAGTGTGATACCACCAGCATTTTTCTTTTTTTCTTAGGATTGCTTTGGCTATTCAGGGTCTTTTGTGGTTTCATACAAATCTGATGATTTTTTATTCTATTTCTTTAATACCTGCCATTGGGATTTTGATGGGGATTGTATTAAATCTGTATATTGCTTTGGGTAATACAGCATTTTAACTATGTTGATTCTTCCAATCCATGAGTACAGAATGTCTTTCCATTCCTTTGTGTCTTCTGCAATTTCTTTTAAAAATGTCTTAGAGTTTTCAGCATATAGGTCTTTCACATCCTTGGTTAAGTATATTCCTAGATATTTTATTCTTTTTTGCTGCAATTTCTTTTTCTGAGATTTCATTGTTAGTATATAGGATGCAATAGACATTCATACGTTGATTTTGTAGCCAACAACTTTCCTGTATTCATTTATTGTTTCTAATAGATTTTTGGTGGAGTCGTTAGGGTTTTGTTTATTTATATTTATATTTTTATATATATAAATATATATATATATATATATATATATATATATATATATATATATATATATCATCATGTCATCTGCAAAGAGTGACAATTTAACTTCTTCATTCCCAGTTTGGATGCCTTTTATTTCTTTCTCTTGCCTGATTGCTCTGGTGAGGACTTCCAACATTATGTTGAAAAGCAGAGGTGACAGGGGACAGTGCTGTCGTGTTCCTGAATGTAGAGCAAAGCGTTTCAGTTTTTCACTGTTAATTATGAGATTAGCTGAGGTTTTGTCATATATGGCCTTTATTATGTTAAGGTATTTTCCTTCTATACCTATTTTATTAAGTGTTTTAATCATAAATGGGTGTTGTATCTTGTCAAATGATTTTTCTTCATCAATTAATATAATCATGATTTTTGTCCTTTTTGTTTATGTGATGTATCACATTGATGGATTTGTGTATGTTGAACCATCCTTGTGCCCATGGATGAATCCCACTTGGTTGTGATGAATAAACTTTTTAATGCATGATTGCGTTCGATTTCCTAGAATTTTGTTTAGGATTTTTGCATCTGTATTCATCAGAGATATTGGTCTGTAGTTTTCTTTTTTTGTGTTATCTTTACCAGGTTTTGGTATCAGGGTAATGTTGGCCTCATAAAGTGAGTTAGAGAGTATTGTCTCTTCTTCAATTTTTTGGAACAGTTTGAGGGGTACAGGTATTAGATCCTCTTTAAAAGTTGGTAGAATTCACTAGTGAAGCCATCTGGTCCTGGACTTTTGCTTTGGGGAAGGTTTCGGATGACTGATTCAATTTCTTTACTGGTGATCGGTCTGCTTAGATTTTCCAATTCTTCGTGATTCAGCCTAGAAAGGCTATATGTTTCTAAGAACTTGTCCATTTCTTCTAGGTTATTTAATTTGGTGGCATATAGTCCTTCATTCTTGGATGATCCTTTGTATTTCTGTGGCATCCGTGATAACTTCCCTTCTTTCATTTCTGATTTTGTTAATTAGTGTCTTTTCTCTTTTTATCTTAGTGAGTCTAGCGAAGGGTTTGTCAATTTTATTGATCTTTTCAACGAACCAGCTCTTTGTCACATTAATTTTTTCTGTTGTCTTTTTGTTCTCTATTTCATTTAGTTCTGTGCTGATTTTTATTATTTCCTTTCTTCTGCCGACCTTGGGTTTCATTTGTTCTTCTTTTTCTAGTCCTTTAAGGTGTAACATGAGATTATTTATCTGGAATTTTTCTTGTTTCTTGAGATAGGCCTGTAATGATATAAATTTCCCTCTTAAAAGTGCTTTCACTGCATCCCAAAAATTTTGGTAGGATGTGTTTTCATTCTCATTTGTTTTTATGTATCTTTCGATCTTTCCTCTTAATTTCTTTCTTGACCAGGTTGTTCTTTAAAAGTATGTTGGTTAGTCACCTCATATTTATGGTTTTTCCTGCTTTCTTTTTGCAGTTGATATCCAATTTCAAAGCCTTGTGATCAGAGAATATGCTTAGTATGATTTAAATCTTCGTAAACTTGCTGAGGCTAGTTTTATGTCCCAATATATGGTTTATCCTTGAGAATGTTCCATGTACACTAGAAAAAAATGTTTAGTCTGATGTTCTAGGATGAAGTGCTCTATAAATGTCAAATATGTCCAATTCATCTAATGTGTCATTTAGGGCTGCTATTTCATTATTTATTTTCTGTTTGGATGATCTATCCATAGCTGTCAATGATGTATTTAGGTCCCCTAGTATAATTGTGTTTTGGTCAATTTCTCCCTTTAGTTCTGTTAGTAGTTGCTTGGTCTATTTCAGTGCTCCCTGATTGGGGTCCTGAATATTGATGACAGTTATGTCTTCTTGGTGTATAGTCCCATTTATCATTATGAAATGCCCATCATTGTCTCTTGTTACTTTTTTTATCCTGAAGTCTGTTTCATCTATTATCAGTATAGCTACACCTGATTTTTCTCTGGATATCATTTGCATGGAGTATCAATTTCAATTCTTTAACTTTGAGTCTATGCTTGTCCTTGTAGCTGAGATGTGTCTCTTGGAGACAGCATATGGTTGGGTTTAGTTTTTCTTTTATCCAATCTGCTACTCTGTTCCTTTTTATTGGTGAGTTCAATCCATTTATATTTCGGATGATTATTGATATGTGAGAATATCCTATCATTCTATCTTTGGTTTTCTGGTAATGCTTTGTCTCCATTGTATTTTTGCCTTTTTGTTGTTGTCTATTATTTTTGTGTGGTGGTATTCTATGATATTTCCCTCTGATTCTTCTTTCATTACATTACATATTTCAGTTCTGGATTTATTTATTTATTTATTTATTTATTTATTTATTTATTTATTTATTTATTTATTTTGAGTGTTTACCATTTAGTTTATGAAAGGAAAGTTTCATATTTAGAGTATTCCATTTTCTTCAGCATACTTACTTTCTCTATTTCTATATTCCGGTTCAAGCCTTACTCTCCCCCCTTTTACATTTTGGTTGTCACAAATTATCCCTATTTATGCTGGTCAAATAGCCTCCTTTGTTTTTAGTACAGGTCACGTGTTAGAAAATTCCCTCAGCTTCTGTATGTCTGGAAAGGTCTTTATATCATATCTAAAGGGTATCTTTGCTGGATATATTATTCTTGGCTCATAATTTCTCTCTTCCAATAGTTTGAATATTTGGTTCCACTCTCTCCTGGATTGTAGAGTTTCTGCTGAGAAATCTGAGGATAATCTAATGGGCTTTCCTTTGTAGGTTGCCATCTTCTTTTCCCTGGCTGCCTTGAAGATTCTTTCTTCGTTGTTAATTTTTGACAGCTTCAGTACAATGTGCTGTGGAGAAGGCCTGTTGGGGTTGAAGTAATTAGGTGTTCTATTTGCTTCTTGGATTCAAGGATCCAATTCTTTCCCCAATTTTGGGAAGTTCTCCTTGACTATTTGTTTGAAAATACTCTGTTCCCTTCTCTCTTTCTTCTCCTTCTGGTATGCCCATTATTCTTATATTGCTCTTTCTGATGGAGTCAGAAAGTTCTTGTAGAGTTCTTTCATTTCTTTTAAGTCTCAAGTCTCTTTCTTCCATCCATGTCATTTCCAGATTTCCATATTCGATGTCACTGATTCTTTCCTCCATTTGGTCAACTCTACTACCTAAGCTGGCTATTTCATTCTTAATTTCTTCTATTGAGTTCTTAATCTCCAGAAATTCTATTTGGTTCTTTTTTAAAATTGCAATCTCTTTGGTAAAATGTTCATTTTGTTCTTTGATTGTGTTTCTAAGTTCATTAAACTGCCTGTGTTTTCTTGCACCTCGTTGAGTTCTCTGTCATTTAAGTCACATATTTCCATGTCTTTAAGTTCATTTTCTGGAGACTTTCATTTTCTTTCTGAGCTATCTTGTTACCTTGGTTATTCATGGCAATTAATTATTTATTATTTCTCTTCCAGGCATCTACAGGAGTGGGTTCTGCAATACAGTTGATAGAAAGAGGTCTTTCTTTCGTTTTCCAGTAGGTGTTGGTAGAATGTTTTAATTTCTCTCCAACTGCAGCCTGTTATTCTCTCTCACACTGTAGTGTTATATTTTCTCTGCATTATTCTGGCTTCTCACACAATGGGGGGAGGTGGATTTCCTGGAAGGCAGGCTTGTCCTCTGTGAACAGTTCACCTGGGTCATAGGGTGCCACCTCCGTGGGGGTAGGTGGAGAGCTTCTGAAGTTCCAAAGCTCTTCCTGCACCAGATTTGAGCCTGTGTGTTTCAGCATCTCTATTTACTCCTGCAAGGATCTGTCTAGATAGGTGGGGAAAAGGCGGGGTGAGCTGTGAGAGGTGGCCCAGAGCAATTGCGGCGACCACCACCACAGCAGGTCCTGCTTCCACAGCTCCCTCCTTTGCCAGAACTAGTTGGGCTGCAAGTCTGTGTCTGTGGACCACAGTTCTCAGAACTGCAAATATTCCATTCTTTTGATCTAACACTGCTACTGTTCCACTTCTAGCACTGGGCAGGTGGGGGCGGGACGAGCTCTGGGAGGGTAGGGAGGGGGCGGCTAGTCTCAGTGCCTAAGGCTTCCATTCTCTGCTCGGCAGTGAGGGCTTAAACCACGGTTTTCAGCCTTCTTCCCTCAGTCTTTGCTCCGAGGTCTGTGCCATAACTGTTGGGTTCAGCTGTGTTATATGCTGTACCCTCAGCCCTGTGAGCCATAAGCAGAGCCCTAGAAGTCCGAGTTCTTCCCTCTCCCATAGCTTCGGTAGTTCCGGGATGCAGTGAGCTCAGAACACTGAGCTAGGTCTGTGTCCTGCGCCCATGGGTTCCTGTCTCTGCACTTCCCCCTTCCCCCACCCTGGCTCCTGTAATTTGCCCACGTTTAGATGATTTCAGTAGTGCGCTTCTTGGTCTTGTCTGTCTGCTGTGCAGGGAGTCCTTTGTGGAGTTATAGTTGTTCAATGTGTTGTAAATTCCAGGGGAGATTTCAAGAGGCTCACCTAATGCCGCCATTTTTATGATGTCCAGATATTGCTTTTACAATGCGTATATGAGGATGATTACACATACTGAGCAATCATTATACTGTCACTCAATCCTTGCAACAGGTATTATTATTATTCCTGCTTTACATATAAGGAAACTCAACATATATAACTTTCTAAAGTCATCTGGTAATTTTAGAGGCCCAAATCTCACCCTACCCTCTAGAACCTATACAACTAACCTGTGACATAAAGTTAAGCATTAGCAGTAAAGCCTTTTATAAATAACCACATGCTTTAAAAGCATTCTTGCTATTATTTTATGTGTATTTTTCTTTACTTGCTTTCTTTTTACCATGCCCTACACCATAAACATACAAATATAATTAGAACAGATTAGTTTCTAAAAACAGTCAAGGTAGAAGTTTGAAGAACACATAAACCAAATGGTTACATGAGGATATCATTTTAGAAAAAAAAATAGTTTCTAAACAAGGTTCAGAGTAGTTAGACTACCACTTTATCTGATTTATCAATTATCTGAATATGTTGCTTTATAGAAGCCAAGTCAAAACTTCTAAACACAAATTTTTCTCTTCAACAATGTCAAGGCAAATAATACTTTATACCCCATGGGCCAAATCTGCACTTTTTTTTTTTTTTTTTTTTTTGGTTCTTAACATAAAAAAGAGAACTATAGAATGCTATTTGATTATTGCACCATGGGTCATGTTTTCGACTAGAAAATGAAAAGCAAACAATTACGAAAAGAAAATAACAGCATGACAGATAGTGAATATTTTCTTATAAGTACAGGTTTTGCTTGACATTCAAAGATATCACAGGAGTAGATACCCAGGAACAGAGTATAAAATGGTTCTAAGTTATATAAATCTTCAGATGAGCAATTAAAAAAAATTAAATAAAGATAATGCCATTTTAAATCAGAAACCAAAAGGGTAGATGTCAAGGTAAGTTTGCTTTAGGTTCATCAAGTGGGCAGGCACTAAAATAAGTGTCCCTTGAGCCTGTTTGGAGGCTGTGATTTCCTTCAAGCTATAGCTTATTTTGTGTCGAACTGCTGCCCTGAGATCGTAAGTGACCATTTAATGGATTTAGTGCATTTCTGTAAGAATATAGCTTACGTTCAGAATGTAATTCAAGGACTGGAAAACTGTTTATTGTGTGTGTATGACAGAAGCAGGGATATCCTTGAGTGGTCTAAGGCCGGCATTGCTATCTGTTTATCATCCCTACCTATTGTCTCCACGTGCTGTCTTCATTTTTCAGCCTATCTCAAGAACTGTCTGACAAGCATCTGAGACCACCTCTTGCCCTCCTTCTTTGTTCCTCTTTTGTCTGTCTAAACAAACACACAAGCACACATACAAAAGCAATTTTGAAGGGAGAGCAATTAAGATGTTTTCTTTTTTTTGACCTGAATAGTGTGGATGCCAAAAAAAGTTAACACGGATGTAGGTAGAATTATTATCTTTTCAGGTCAAGGGAGGAAGGCACCCTGCTTTACTAGGTAGTAGCCATAAAGGTGACCTTAGTTTACAGACTCTGTGATATAGGGAAAATAACTATCAATTTGGTGAAGGTAGAACTTTATCAAATTCATAGTAGCTGAAATAATTGGGGTGATACTGAGAATACTGGAAGACTTGAAAGAGGAAAAAAGTGGCATGACAGTGGTTTCAAATTAAACAAAATCTAACATAAGAAAAATATACTAAAGTTATTCCCTACAATAAAAAAATCAAGAACATTCATAGGAAGTTACAGTCAGATATTTATAGATATTTAACACTTATATGAAGAAAATATATTGTGTTGTTGAACAAAATTCTTATGTCTATATTAGGAAAGTGTTAAATGTAAATCAGAACTTTAAAAATCCTGTTCATATTTTTTAATCATCTTTAGACAATTTTTTCTCCTTAAAATCAACAAGGTGTTACTTTCAGGGCACTCTGATTTCTAATGGACCTTGGAAAGCCTTCAAATGTCCTTAATAAACAACTTGTTATTCTAATATTAATTTAATAATGAATAAACTGCTAAATAGCATTTTAATTCTGATTTTTAAGTTAATTATCTATTCTACGATAGTTTGTCTCAGGCTTGGACTTAGTGTGTAATCTTATAATTTAGGAATTAAGTATATTGTCTCTCCTGAATTCTTCTTTATGGTTTTTAATATTTATTCTGCTTCTGACCTTTTACAAGATTCAACAGGTTAATGAAGTAGAAACTCTCCAATGCTCATTCTTATGCAAAAAATGTTTTTTTTCTCTTTTTTTTTTTCCTGCAAGGGTTTATATATGATTCAGAATTTATGCCCAACTCTCCATTTAATGGATCTATACTAATGAGGCTTTCCTTCTGACCCACTGGTTTTAACACAGAATTATGTCTGACACTTCCTAAATCCTTGAGAATCTTTTGTAATTTAGTGAACTTTAACAAATGTCAGCGAAAGGTTCACTGACAAATTAGAGGTGAATAGAAAAACAAATGAAAGACTCAACACACGAATGTTCAACAGAAGAGGTGTAAGAGATATCTCTTGAGACCATCATACTGAAAAAATAATAAAAGTGTGGGATCATTCTGGATCATTACCAGTGCTGGGATCAGTACTGGTTTTAGGAGTATAATCAGATAATTCAAATCTACATTTCCTTATACTCTATATATTTTATTTACACACACACAAACCCCTTTATTTGTACCTCTTTTGAAACCTCTACTGAGATATTGTAAGTATATGTCCTTATAGGTTATAAGCCCTCCAGGGTTTAGAAATCTTTCTAATGATAGTTCTAGTTCTGTGCTCCTCCAAAGTACTCAGGGTCTTACACATCCTAGGCACTCTATTATTACTATTATTATTATTATCATATTTAAATTAAGGAATTAATATTTCATCTACATCTTTGTCATTTTCTGATTGACATGAATCTATATTTCAGATCTATAACATTCTTTTCAAATCCTTTCATAGTGATCCTACTTGAAACTGCAAATTCACTCTTATTTTTCTTCCTTGATTTATTTTGTAGAACTTAGTGCCATCTAATACACTACACCCATGTTTTACTCATTTATTTGTCTATTATCTGTCTCCCCACCTAGAATGTAAGCTCCATGAGAACAGGGGATTGAATTGTTGTGATCTCTAAGTAATATCAAGTGTTTAGCCAATGGTAAGCATCCAAAATGAAATGTAGAATGAGCCGACAGATGCAAATTTTATCATTCTTGGCACTCAGAAACTTTTAGGAGGTTGCTAAGCCAGGAAAATACTTACTCTTTTAAATGTGAGTCCTTGCAGCCTGGTGTTTATTTTCACTGAGCAACTGAAAACAAATTTGTTTACAGTTTTACACTTCAGTAACCAAGTTTGCTAATTTGTGATATTTACTGTTTGCAAGTTATAGTTATAGGAGGCTAACATTTCCTCTGCTGCCCTTGTTTATGTTATTGTCTGCTGTCTTTGGGTTTCCGTAGAGAATTCTTGGATAAGATTTGAGATATGCAGTTCTTCCAGGTCTGTTCAGCTACTATACAGGCCCTACTGATGTGGTGGCCAGGTGTGGGAAAGAAGGCAATCCGTATTCCTGTGATTAGGTCTAGGTCTTTCAGGGAACCTGTGCCCGAGCTGTGACCTTCACAAGTGCTCCTCATGCCTCTGCTCCCCCACCCACCCTTAGGTGAGGCAGCAAGGCTATGGGGGACTGGAGGTGGGTATTTCCATTTCCTCAGGTCTGTCAGGCTCTGGTAAAACTCCACAGAATTAGGCTCTGGTAAAAGAGTTTCCATGAGGAAAGGCCTTGTTAAGAACAGAGTGCTTTGGGTGTTTTCAAAATGGTTACTTTTCCCGTCGCCCTGCCAGAGCCTGAGGGGGTTTTTCTCCAAGCCATTTTTATGTGGAAGACTATAAATTAAAAGAGTAAGTGCCAATACTAGAAGCAGACTCTTAACAGTTGCTACTAATATTACTTCAGTGACAAGAATTTCAATATAAAGATATTAAACTGCTCTATCTCTCTAAATCTGACTGTATTAATATATACAGAGCATCAAAAATCTACAGTGGTTCATGGGTATAAAAACACCCAAAAGTATCCTTTGCCCTTTCTGGCATCTAGTGGGGATTTTTCTATCATAGAAATATTGAGTAAGGTCAAGTTCAAAAGCTGCTGACAAGTAGAAATAACACTGGTAGTTAAATGTTAGGCTGAGACTCCAGGGGCTTCTGAAGTTTATTGAAGTAATATTTGCTGGCAATTCTTTATCTGCTGTTACTTTAAGTGATTTCTCTTCAAGAATTGCATTTTTTTTTGTTTTTGGCCATGGATAAAATATTGTTGTAATGCACTCTCGATAAAAACTAGCAATATCCTATTTATATAAAGGACAAAATAAGTTATTTGTGAAAACATCAACACTTAAATGTTGCCAAACTTCTATTTAGAATCAACTTTAGCACTTCCAATAAAGAGAAGAAACAATCTATTTCCAATAACTATTACAAGGATACTAATATGTACCCTCTTACCCTCTGGTAACCACTAAACTGTTGTCTGTGTCTATGAGTTTTTGTTTCTTTGTTTGCTACTCTTGTTTGTTTGTTGCTTTCAGTTTTATATCCCAGATACGAGTGAAGTCATATGGTGCTCAACTTCTGTTGAGATACCCCTTCTTCCATCTTCAAAGCCAGCAATCTTGGGTTGAGTCCTTCCATGTTGCCATCTTTTTGTTCCTCTCTCTCCATCTCTGTCTTCCACTTTTAAGGACGATTATGATTACATTGGGCCACCTAGATAATCCAGGATAATTTCCCCATTGCAACGTTAACCAGTCAGCAATCTTAATTCCATCTGACATTTAAACTCCCTTTTTGCCAATAAACTAACATATGAAAATATTGTGGGGATTAAATTTTTTTCCATGCAATGTACTTTAATGTACGAGTCCCAGCTTTCATGGGAATATCATATATATGCTCCTCAAAACATGATTTTGAAAGGTTCATTTAAAAAAAAATTCTACAGTAACTAATTCATCTTCTTTTCTTCTCCCTCATTTTTTTTAGGCTACCTAATTTCTAAAGGTTTCATCTGCAGCTCACATCTTGGCTACATACTGCATTACATCTTTTTAAATTGATATTCTTGTTCTACTAAATAATAAAAATATTGGTGAAAATATATGGATAATGATTCACTCTTGATGTTGTACACTCTGTGAGTTTTGACAAATTGTATAATGACATGTATCCACCATTACAGTATCGTTCAGAATAGTTTTGCTGCTCTAAATATTCTCTGTACTCTTCCTATTCATTCCTCCTTACCCCTGGCAACCACTGATCTTTTTACTGTCTCCACAGTTTTGCTCCTCTGGGCAATTTTTTATATCTTATATTACAGGTGAATTAACTGAGACCTGAGAGGTTCACTGCCATGCCTCAAGCCACCTAGCCAGTCTAGTGTCTAGAATTAAATTAGAACAAAGGTCTTTTGAACCTACTAAGTTAAGTGCATTTATTTAACACCGCATTACTCTTTCCAAATGATGTTATAAGTTTGTACCATAATGTCGATGGGCCAAAGGCCAGGAAGTTAGTTTACGTAAAACTTAAAAAAATAATAGAACAGACAATGTTTTTGTGGTTTTAAACATGTATTTGATTTCATACCATGTTGCAGGGGAGGCAGTTTGGGACATTGGGGGAAAAAAGCACAGGATTAGAAAGCAAGAGTTTATTCAGCTTTGGCAAGTTGTTTAACCTTTCTGGGAATTTATCTGTAATGTGTGGATAATGGTTTCCGTCACTAAAAACTGTGCAGACTATGTCCAGATTTGGTGCATGTAAATCACTTTGCAAATTATGACATTATTTTAAACATAATGAATCATTGTACTTATTAGATGTGCTTGCCCAATTTCCCATCAACAAAAGATGAAGACAGTCTATGAGCTGAATCAGGCAATGCTCACAAATTGATCAGAAGCTAATCATTATCCAAAATTAACTTACAGAGAGGAGAAATTGTATCTAGAAGTTACCACTGGCCTCCTGATCCTAATCAATGCTTTGTTCATTTGTCCTTTCCTCTGTTTATGATCGTGACTAGTCTAATTGGGCTTGCAGACATGGTTTCCAAAAGTCACGTCTGACATGCCAACTGTTTACTTTTCCTTTTTTGTAAATGTCTAAAATTGCTACTAATATGATAGGTCGTGATTGGTTGGAATTCTTTGGAAATAGTCCCAATACCCAAAAGTGCTGAGATAAAATATAACGGAGAATAAAACTAGGGGTTTGTTTCAAATAAGTATTTCAACTCCAGGTAAACTTGAGCAACATATGTGAATTCAAGTGCTGATATTCTCTATCTATAACAACAATTATTTAGTATAATTTTCAGAAATATTAATGAACCAAGGTGTAAAGTTTGGTATTTTAGCTATATTCCTACAAACGGAGTTTTTAATGCTTCTTTTAATTGAGTGATTGCATACACTTCACGTCTTAGAGCAGCCTTGCACTGAGGCATGGGCACTGTGAATAAAACTAGTATATGTCATTGTATGGTTTGAATGTATCCCTGTAGCCCTTATATACCTATTAGCAGGGAAATAAAGATTTATGAACACTGTAAGATATGCTGAAGGCTTTAGAAGACAGTTAAAAATAAGGAGACGACTAACTCTTTTTGGAAGATTTCCTAAGAAAATTACATAAATTGCAATACTACTGAAAAATATGTAAATTTATTTTCTTGGAAATTGGAAAATCAGCATTGAAGATATCCATAAACCAACAATGCCCCCCCCCCCGCTTTTTTACACAGTTCTAACAATAGTATGTAGAATTCTACATAGAATTTTGCCCCTTGCCTTTTTTTACCTCATAGGCTATTACACACATTTCCCTTTAACTATGCAATGTTTCATAACTACCTTTATAGTGTTCACAACAATTACAATAATTCAATATTAAACTGGTGAAAGCATTTATAGAACAGCTACTAGACTCTAAGCATTGTTCCAGGCACTAGGGACACATAGTCCTAAGAATTTGCCATCAATGTACTCAAACACTACTGGGACGCAGAACACCAGAAAATTCAAATAGTAGATGTGACAATACAGTTGTACACACAGGATCATGAGAAGCCACAGAAGGGACATCTTACTAAGCTTAGTTCCAAAAGAATGTCAAACACACTGAGCTAGTAGTCAATGTATGAGTAAAAGTTAACCAGTCAACATTAAGTGAGAGTGAGTATTCCCAGGCAAAGAGACAAGGATAAAAGCATTGGCTTAAGAAAGAAATACTGAGAGAGATCCAAGATGGTGGAGTAGATAACATTGTGCCTGAGTCCTTCCGTAAACACATTAAAATTATAACTAAATTATAGAACAGTCAACCTGGAGAACCATCTGAAGTCCAGCCAAACAGAAGTCCTACAACTGAAATATAAGGAAGAAACGTCGAGACTTGTTGGAGGGGTGGAGATGTGGAACAGGCCCCAAACCTCCGTGTTTCGGGGTTGAGAATCAGGAGGGATATCTCAGCCGCACAGTTTTCCCCCAGAGGAGCAAGGAACCCCAGGCTCTCCAGGCAGAGTACTGGTGCCAGGAAAAGGAGCCCCCACAACATCAGGCTGTGAAAAAAGTGGGGTTTCGGACCGTTTGGGTGGGACGGAAGGCTGCAGGAAACCCAGACATCCTCTTAAACAGCCCATGCACAGACTCACTCAGTCGCAGGCACTCACCTTGAGCTCCAGCAGAGGGACAATGACTCAGGGAACCTTGGAGACACATGAGGGTCAGACTGAGGTGTGTGGCTGCAGGGGAGGACTGGAGGACAGTTGGCATTATCTCAATAAAAGCTCCTCCACTTGTGAAACCGGCAGGCAGGCACCATCTTTCCTATATTGAGCCCGCCCCAACAGGCTAAATGTGAATCTGATTGGCTTGGCAAGCTCTGCTGCTCCACCCTGCTGACTCAGCTAGGACGCTGCGCCACCTAACTTGTAAACCATCAGAGGCACTTTCCCTGGGAGCACCACACCCTCCTGCACTGCACTTTTTGTTAGAAAACTATCAAAGTCCCCCAGCTCCAGGTGGATAATGACTGGCCTTGATGTGCTCTGAAACTTTTGCTGAGTCGCTGCAGACTCAGCACTGGCAACAAACCACAGTTTACATTAATCTGGTGACCACAGCTCTTCCCACTCTAGTGACTCCCTGAGATCCTGTCTCACCCAACTCACATACTGCACAAGCCTTTATTAATGGCTAAACTTTAAGGGAGCTGGCAGGAGGCTGCAGGCCTCAGGGTGTACTGGCTTTTCAAGGAGCTACCTTAGGTCTGGTACTGATGGTAGCCATCCTGGGTTCGCAGTGTGGCCTCTCCCATGCACCTCCAGGTTTAGCACAAGCAGCAAAAGACGGTGGATCGCTTTGTAGCTCCTACCAGGTAGCCCCCAGCCATTAACAGGCAGTGGCTGACCAGGGCCTTCACTGGGGCCCCTAACAAGAGGCCTCAGAACCAACATACTTGGAGGTTGGCTTCAGACCATAGCAGAGCACCACACAATTAGCCCCACAAGCTGCACATACAAAGGGTAGTCTCGATAGGCACCAGAGCCCACTGGGGTGAATCTCAATCAGTGGGGTAGGTATGGGGACAGAGCCAGGAGTGCAGTTTCCAGGCTCTCGGCCTCACGTGGAAAGGTGCTGGCTCAGGTAGTAAATGGCCATCAACTGTGATTGGATGGCCATCAGCTGTGGCTAATTGGACGTCAGCTGTAACCAGTGAGCTGTTGGCCACTAATATAACTGCTGTGGCTACGCTAGCAGCAAATGGTGGCTAGCAAGAAGATAGTGGCTGGCAAATGCGGACTGCAGTTAGCACAGCAGAGTGCGGGTTGCAGATTGCAGAGAAGTGGACGGCAGGTTGCGGATAGTGTGGCTCCTGCTCCCTGTGTCTCTAACCCAGCCGCCAGCGAGAATATAGTGGTATGACTCCTCTACCTATGGCTCCATGGGTGTTCCTTTTTGGCCTCACCATGTCCTGCGTTCTTATGTGGGGAGTGGGAGAAGAGACCCTGCAGGCTGCCCTGCACGACAGTAGGGTTCTGAAAAAGCAGTCCATAAGCTGTGGACATAGCCAAACCCCAGAGCCAGTCATCCTAAGGGCCGATCCTACCCACTGACATACCAAGAGCAATCAAGGCTCAACTTTAACAAGAGGGCACACACAAACCACACAAGGGACACACGTGGATCACCCAGAGCAGGTGACCAGGGAGACTGTGCCATTGGGCCAAAAAAAGGACACTTACTATAAAAGGCCACCTAGCCAAGACTGGGAGACATAGCAGATCTACCTAATACACAGAAACAAACACAGAGAGGGAGCCAAAATGAGGAAACAGAGAAATACATCCCAAATGAAAGGACAGGGGGAAATCCAGAAAAAGAACTAAAGTAAATGGAGGCAAGTAACCTACTAGAGACAGAGTTCAAAACAATGGTCATAAGAATGCTATGTATAGTTCTAGGTGGGTACGAGACAAGTCGGGGGTTCACTTCTTAAAATATATAAATGTTTAACCAGTACGCTATACACCTGAAAGGAATATAAGAAAATATTGAATGTCAACTGTATTTGAAAAATTTAAAAGGGGGGGGAACAAGAGATCCAAATCTCCAGGTATAAAACAAGTCATGAGGATGTAATGCTCAGCATGGGGAATATAGTCAATAATATTGTAATAGTGTGGTACAGTGTCTGATGGTTGCTGGATTTATCATGGTGATCACTTCTTTAGGTATATAAAAGCTGAGTAATTAAGGTGTACCTCTGAAACTAATATAATATTGTATGTGAGCTATATTTTTAACAAAAATCCTTAAAAAGAGAAAAAAGAAGCCTGACATTCTATAATGAAAAGAATAAACACAGTATGATGGCTAGAACATGAAATAGGAAGCAGAGCAGTAATAAGTGATTTTGCAGTTGTAATCAAGGACAATCATGGAAGACCTACATGCCTTGACATACATGACAGGGAATACCACTGAGAGGATTTAAGTAAGGAAATTAAGTGGCCAAACTTAGATCATATTAGTGGCTACAGAACAGGAGCTGGATTTCAGTGGGAAAAGAATCAAAGTTTGGAAATAGTTAAAAGTCAGTTTGAAGGTGGATTTAATGAACATTCTGCATATAAAATGGAATGACTAAAGAAATTATACCATTATCTTTACAATAGTGAAAAATAATATTCATCAAAGATCTATTATTTGTCAGACACTGATTGAAGTGCTGTAGTTATATGATTTTGGTTAAATAAAAGAGTGAGATACTACTTTTTATTTTTATTTCACACACACACACACACACACACACACACAACTGAGATATGGAATTTTATTCATGGTACACAATTAGCAGCTGGCAGAGTCAAGATTCAAACCCAGGCACCTATGATGTATGTGATATGATGAGTAAGAAATAAGAATAATCAAAGAAAATGCCTAGTTTCTAGGTAAATTTACAAGTATGCAGTGCCTCCATATGAGGTTGAGAAGCAACGAGGGAAGCTCATTTCAGTCTTTTAATGTCTATCACAGTTCAACCAGTTTCCTATTATCAGACATTTATTTCATTTATTTCCACTATTTTATTGTTATAAATAATATTATACTGAATACCACTGTACATACATAATTCCAGGTTTTGAATTATTTTCTCTTTATAGAAATTAATACATGCAATTTTAATCTTTATGCCAATACCCTGCTTCCCTGAAAATAAGACCTAGTCGGACAATCAGCTCTAATGCATCTTTTGGAGCAAAAATTAATATACGACCCAGTCTTATTTTACTATAAGACCAGGTCTTTGTAATATAATATAAAATATAATATAATAATGTAATATAATATAATATAATATAACATAATATAATAAAATATACCAGTAAAATATAATATAACATAATATAATACCAGGTATAATATACTATGCTATAATATAATATAATATAATATAATATAATATAATATAAAACACTGGGTCTTATATTAATTTTTGCTCCATTAGAGCTGATTGTCTGACTAGGTCTTATTTTCGAGAAAACATGGTAGTATACGAAAATAATAATTTCTTCATAAAGCTCATTAATATTGGTTAGTTTTTTCCTTCCTAAAGCATTAATATTATGGTCTTCTGGATTGGAAAAAAAAAAAAAATTTCCTTGCCCCTCCCAGCAAAGAAAAACCACAAAACTCATTATTTTCATGTAAAAGAATATCTTTTTTTTTTTTTTTTTTTTTTTGGTACAAGCCTCCTTCTAAAAATGTCAGTACATTCACAGGTTATTTTTACAATTACTAGCGAACACCTACAATATATGTAGTGCAAAGAAGGACAATAAAGTCTCTGTTGAGAAGGGCACGATGACACTAAAATGAAGGAAAATTTGCTGCTTTTCAGGTCTTAACTATGGGCTTTGAGAAAGTCACACCTTTTTAGAAACTCAGGATCTTAAAAATTAAGAAGGACAGTATTAACCTAGTTCTCAGAAGTCTTTTAAGATGAGAGTTTTTTGTTTGTTTTTCCAATGACATCCAAAGAATTTATTTAAGACAGTGAAACCGGCAATCAAGGATATTGCACTGATGTTTTCTTTTTTTCTACTTTGGGTTGTTCATTTTTTAGGGGGAGGTATTTAAAGAGAATAATTTAACAAGTTTAATCAGAAAAACAACCACTCTTTTCTATATTCTTTTATCCTTACACTTAACTTTATTTTTCTAAAAATCACAGACATTCAATTTGTAACCAATAGTCAATTGTATGCTGTTATGTTTATGGTGACTCCCTAGGGTATTGCATTAGCTAGTCCACTTCTCTGAACCTCACACATCCTTTAGCTGCAGAATCCCAATTAGTTTTTTCAGTGGCACCTTGTCACAGCACTTCCCTTGTCCTCTACTGATTCTGCTTGACAGCTCTCATGAACAAGTAGGCTAAATCAAGACACCAATGACTCACAGAAACTTGGGGCCTCTTACAGCTCTTCTTGCTTAGATGGTGTTTAGCAATGTTGTAACACTTCTATTGTTCCTGGGTGTTAGGAGAATCCCTACCTCTGCAAATCATCTGCTTAGTAGATGATTTTTATTATTATTATTATCCTGCTGGATACAAGACATATTGAAACCCTGCATAGGATTTACTCAGTCACTTGATGAAACAGACCACAGAATGGTTTGTTATCACTAAAATAATATGTATTATTTCAAGGTAACTTTTCTTTTACAGAAAGTTATAATGAACAAAATTGGATATTTTTAACACACATAGTGTTGATCCTCCTCTTCACCACAAAAGCAATGTCAAGGATTTGTAAAAACAGGGCAAAAGCTCCAATACTCCGAAAACTGTTTTCAAAGGTGTGTGTATCCGTTTTCTTCCTCTTGGGGCAAACTACTGACCCCAATCTGCATGGTTGTAACGACTGTACTAGTTTGTTCTCTTTTTTTTTTTTTTAAATTTATTCTTTATTTTTTTAATTAAAATTTATTGGGGGTGACTATGGTCAACAAAACTGCATAGGTTTCAAGTGTACAACTCTGTAATACATCATCTATATATTGCATTGTGTGTTTACCACCCAGAGTCAGTTCTCCTTCCATCACCATATATTTGAACCCCTTTACCTTCTTCTACCACCCCACATTACCCTCTGGTAACCACTAAACTATTGTTTGTGTCTATGAGTTTTTATTTCTTTATCTGTTTGTCTTGTTCTTTTGTTGCTTTCAGTTTTATATCCCACTTGTGAGAGAAGTCATATGGTTCTTGGCTTTTTCTGTCTGACTTATTTCACTTAATAATCTCAAGATCCATCCATGTTGTTGCAAATGGCAGTATTTCATCTTTTCTTACGGCAGAGTAGTATTCCATTGTGTATATATTCCACATTCATTTCTAAACTTTTGGATGATCTATTTTCTTTTTCTTTATAACCTTTCCAGTAACTCATTCTTTTGTATTTTTCAAAACAGACATCTTGAATATTATTGGAAACAGTGTCCTTTTCAGTTAAAAGTACCCTCAAAAAGTCAAACACAATAATTTTTCTAAGATGTGTTTGTAGTATTTGAGGCAATTACACACTTAACAATTTTATCTGCTCTTGGTTTCTATTCCCTATGCCATCCTGCTTTTGGTATCCTGATGACCACACTCATGCTCGTTTTACGATCATTCCTTTTCCATCTTTCTCGTACTTACAAATGCAGGTTTTCCTCAAGGCTTGGTTCTTGACCCCTCAGAGCCCTTCCCTACATATCAAACCTCCAATATTTATCCTCGTAGCTTTAACTCTCGACTCATGGTAAAGGATTCCTAAATATGCCACCCTTCTCCTTTTATGAACTCCAGCTCTTAATTTCTAATTCTCTGCAGGACAATTTTATATTACCCTATTATCATCCAAAACCAAAATCAGCATCTTTATCCCCAACAGCCCAGACTCTCTTCCTAATATTCCCGTTTTGGTGCATCATTTCATTATGCTCAGGCTCAAAACCTGCAGTTAAAGTTATTTCCAGGCATTTTCCTCAGTCTGGGATAAGTTAGCACATCTATGTACTCTTCATTCCCAATGCATCCCCACAACAACTCTTTCATTTATTAACGCCACTTAATTTGGGCTTAATATTATAGTTATGAAAAATAATAACCATAAAGCTGGTTCCCAACATTAGGCACAGCCGTAACAATCAATGCTTTCCAAGAGGTCAGATTAATCACTGATCCTAGCTTCTACCACCAAATATTCTGTCTTTTTTTAAACATCACATTGATTCTAGTGTACTCATTGTCCCACAAAAATATGGACATAATGCCTACCTATACCCCATTATTTTCTTATCTCAAACAGCATCTTTTATTTTCTCTGATTATTCAAATTTTAGCCATACTTCACAGTCTGCTTCAACTCTACATCCCAATCCCACAATGTTGACTAGTTTTCTATGCTACAACAGTAAATTTTCAATAGCACATTGAAAATCATATTTTTTTCTTAAATCATATACTACTTATATGCTTTGTTTATGTGAAGTTATGCCTTTGTCATATCTTCAACCAAATGTAAGTTTCCTGAAAGTTAAGGAAGGCTTTAAATTATTTTGTGCCTTAGTTTCCCCATCTAGAAAATGGGAATGAGAAAATTACTTGTCTTTTCTAGCATATGTGTTATATATACATTATTGGTCTTAATAATTATTTTCTCCCTCCAGTCACCCAGTCTGCTGTGTATCTTTGCAGAACCCTCCTGCTGTGGTCGTGGAATACTTCCCTATGTCTTGATTACTTTTGCCAATAAAATGAGATTCACAGGGTGCTAGTTCTGAGCCTAGACTCTGTCATGTCTTCAGTGTTTTTATTTACCTACTTTCACTGTTGACATAACCAAGAGAAGAATTTGTCCAGGTCAGTCCACTGATCCCAGAAGTAAGATGAAAGGTACATGAATTGGAGGCATACCCCAGACGACCACTGATCTGTGAATGAGCCCAACTAAAACCAGAACAATGGTTCATCGATCAACTGACTCTGCAGTCACAAATTAAAAACTGTTCTGGAGATCTGTAGTCTAAATCTATACTTATTCTTGAGTGCTGCTGAGATTCTGCACTTATTTTTTTTTTATACAGTATTTATCTGCAACAGGATAGTTAGGAGTAAAATGCTTGTGAAATGCTCAGAACAGGGGGAGGGTCACAAACATAGATGAAATAAATTAAAATCCAACCTAAGATTTTATTAGATCAAAACTTAAAGTGAAACGCAGTATGTGGTGGGAATTATTCTTAAACTACTATTTGGATGTTTCTTAATATATTGCTCAGCTGTACAATAAGTGTAGAAGTGCTGAAAACCCACATTTATGATAAGCTCTCCTTCTTCCAAACCAACTGATATGATTCATAAAACTTTGTATCACTGATCAACTTAATCGCTATACACACACACACACACACACACACACACACACACACACACTATATATTCATTCAAATAGGGGAAAAATAAACTCTCTACTTTGGCCTTGTATGTTTTCATTCTTTAGATCTGAATTAATGTGAAATACAGATCATATGTAATGAAGTTTGTGATTTAAAAATTTAGTAAATGCTAGCTGCAAACTTCAAGATCATCAGAAGTGATTAGTTATCATTCATTCTGTAACATGTCAACCCCAAAATTCGTCTGGTAAAGAGAATGGTAGATCTATTCACCTAATAACAAAACATCTCTTTGGTAGAAGTTGTTCTTCACATCTAACTTGGAACATCTCCTCTAACTTAGTTATAGCATTCTGCCACCTGTTGATTTGCCCAGGCTAGCTCAAGTTTAGTACACCATTTTACCAACTCCCTACATGATTCACAAAAAGTTAACTGTGATCAAATTCTACTATAAGTTCTTCTCTATTCATAGAAATTTATTTGTTACATGCTTCTCAATAGAATTCTTGAATACCCATAGTCTGTTTTCCACTCATTCTGTCTCTTCCCTACCCAATCCAAGTGCGGCTTCCCTTGGAAAGTTTGTATCCTTAAGAATGGTTCACCTTAGATATTACATTAATTCCTGACTAAGATTAATATATATCTTAAGCCATTCAAGAATGGCAGCAACACAGAGGAGAAGGGACTGGGCCAGATGACACTCTACAATGTCTCAATTTAGCTACTTACTAGATATAGAACTGAGACAAAGCAAGATAATTTTATCATTATAATGGGCCTTAAGATACTACTGAGACAATTCCACTTCATTTATATAAACTCAAGAAACTCAAAAAGCTAATTAGGGGTAAAAATCTAGTTTTAATCTGAAGCTTCCCAACTCTCCATGTTTTACTCTTGGAATGCATCCTGTTTTGCCTTAATAATCTGCTTCTTCATCTTTAAAGTAGGAATGATAAAACCTCACAGGGTTCTTTGAGATTCAATGAGATAAAACACTGAGAAGAACTTTGAAAACTATAAAATATTCTGCAAAAGGCTGTCATCAGTCTCCTGGTAGAGTCTTCCTTGGTGTGTGCTTTGTGGGCTCTTCACTCACCACTAGAGGGAAGTGATACCCATACTGTTTTCTGCCTTTCTCTTGCAAGTCAAGGGCTTGCCAACTTTTCTCTTCAATAGGAAAAAATAAAATAAATAAATCTGGGTCAATTTTATTTTCTTTCACTGCTTCAAAGGCAACCACTATTGTGATGTAGTACTAAGACTTAGGACATTATCATTTTAACATATTTTCTCCTCTGAAAATATATTTTCTCCTTTTACCATAGAGGTGATGTTCTGGTTTCCAGTGCTTTTCTTTTTAGCTGGAGGAGGACTCTTTATTTGGGGTTTAGCCTCATCCTTAGTAATTTGCCAATTGAAATCTCTCCCCTCTATACAGCTCATCCCTTAATAGTAAAATTTTTTGACCTTCAAAAGTTTATCAACAAGATCTACAGTTTTTGTCTCCAAAGGGACACTGATTTTTACTTAATATACGGTGTTTCCCTGAAAATAAGACCTAGCCGGACAATCAGCTCTAAAGCGTCTTTTGGAGCAAAAATTAATATAAGACCCGGTCTTTTTTATGTATTATATTAATTTTTGCTCCAAAAGATGCATTAGAGCTGAATGTCCGGCTAGGTCTTATTTTCAGGGAAACACGGTATATTAGACTATTTTCTAGAAAATACATATTGAAATAACATAGGAGAAATCTTAGCACAATATTAAAAACATCTCGAGTATCTAAGGTTTATTTATTGAATTAATTCTCAATTTATTTGATTTGCCCAATTAAACCAAAGGCTTGGTTGTAGAACATTCGTGAATATTATACACTTAGCTTACACTTGCTAATACAAATAGGTCTAGGTTTTACTATGTTTCCCTGGCATCAGGATAGAAGCTTTTGAGCTTCTTCTACTTTTTATTTGTATTTATTGATTGTCCAGGACGAAAAAAAAATCATTAAAAAAAAAAAAAATATATATATATATATGCCATGTAACACACAATCCAAAGCTAGTCTATTTTAAAGGAATGATAAGAGCAGCTAACATTGACTGACCCACACGCCAGGTGTAGTGCTAAAAGCTTCCCATGCACGATCTTCCTTAATCTTCTCCACAACCCTGTTAGGTTAGGTAGTATTTTTAACCCCTATTTTGAAAAATAGGTAATTTAGGCTCCAAGAAGTTGAATAGTAGTATAGCCATTACTCAAATTCAGGCAAGTCTGGCTATAGTAAAAGGTCTTAATTACTATTACGCACCTTCTTTATTTATATATGTGCTTCAAGTAATGGTCCTTCTGACCACTCCACTCTGGTAAACTCAATCAATGCACACAGAAGTGTTTAATACTATCAAATATATTAAAATCATTTTAAGCCTTAGTACAGTTTTGGTTCCTTAAGCCAAAGGAATGTTAAATGCTGATATTTTTACTCTGGAATGACTATGAAGGGACTTACACTATTGCCATTCTCTAGCAGTATCTCTATCTGTGCTTGAAAATGGCATAAGTTTCACAGCCAAATGATTTTAGAAAGATGAACCTTTCAAAAGGTTCAGTTTATTCAGTAAATTATGAACTTATGGAGATCAAGAAGGTTGGGATTTTTCTCTGTAACTGTGGACATAAATTTATCTCTCAACGTCACCACCTTTTAAATTTCCACCCTTTATATTTAATACTTTAACTGCCTGCATGTTACTTCCCTTGGTGGAATTGGCATTGCTGAATTCTTGGCAACAGTTCATTAATTGGAGTAAAATGAATCACATTCTTCCTTTTAGCGCTTGTACTTTTAAAAATGAGTTCCTTCAGTGACTTTTATTTAAAGACAATTGAATTGATTTCTATTGAATATCTGAGATATTATTTGTAGCCTTCTGCTTAAACAAGGGAAGAGTCCTATACAATTATTACACTCATCCAAGGAAATGTTTGAAAATTGTACGTTATTTGCACTTGAGACACAAAATCTCAAAGAATAACTGCGGGCATATTAAACTTAGCTGGCACTGTTCTGTTTCACAGTGATATTAAGTTGGGGTTTACAAACAGTTTTTAAACTCTATATTCCTACTACTCTAACCAGAATTAAATGATTATTTTGATTTTATTTAAGCAATAGTCAGGCCACAAGTCAAGATTGGTACTTCAATTTTGAATGGTTCTGTGCTAGCCCCAGATACCAGTTAAAAACAAAACTAGAAAGGAATTAATTCTTGATAGGTATTCTTCAGTATCTGCTCTTAAATCCATAAATAATGCTCATTGGACAAAGAGACTTCTCCTCACAATCTAACATGAAAATGATTTTATAAATGTAACCCATTTGTAAATTCACTTTCAATAGTTTGCCAACAGCAAGCTTGATGCCCACTGTGTCATGTTTTTAGCTCCAGAAAACAGTATCACTGTTCAAATAAAAAATGGTACTTTTTGTCTCATTATAAAATTCTATTAGTGTATCTTCCCTTTAAATATCTCTCCCTCTCTCTCTCTCTTTCTCTCTCTCTCTCTTTCTCTCTCTCTCTCTCAAATCATGTATTTGAGCTGGGTACTTATGCTTGGATTGTTCTCTCCCAAAAGCAGTACCATGTAGCAATTCTTCCCTTATCTCTCCCTTACACTTAATTTACTACTATAAAGTACAACTGATGTGCTTGAAATATCAGACTATTTCTCATCTCTTTAGGTTTACTCATTCTAATCTCATCCTTTTCCCCCAACATCTGGAAAATTCCAATTTATTTTTTAAAGCTCAGCTCAGGAATCAAATTTTTAAAGTCTTCCTGACATCCCTGTGCTGTGGTATGTACCGCTGCTCTGGACTATATAATAGTGTCCTCTTACTCTTCCCTCACTGTACATGTTTTTCACTCTTGACAAAGAACTGTTAAATGTTTGGATGCATTTTATTCTTCTCTATATCTTCAGTGTCTAGTGTTATGGAGGTCCAGAGCAGGCCCTGGAGAAATGGTGTTTGTTCAATGATTAGATTAGTGACACCGTAAATTATAGCTGGCATACAAGAAGGTAGAGGTTACATTGCTTGAGAGATACTTATTTTCATGATTTTTTTTTCTACAAAGCAGATAAGTATAATAATGACAAGCCTATAATAAGAACAATTGGCATTATGCTGTTCATGACACAAGATTTTACTCCTCAAGTCATTTGCTGAAGAGTGTTTTTAAGAGGTAGAGGAAGGATTTTAAGAGGTAGAGGAAGGATTCATCGTCAGGTCTGTCTGATTTAAAGATCTTATCTTGGTATTTACTGTCAGGTGATAAAATGCACAATGTGTGTTATTTTCATTTCTTCTCTCCTTTTATTTTCTCAGACCTCATTTATGTATTTCTTTAATTCACAGCATTAAGAAGTCATTACCTTAGAATTTCGGTCTAACGTAATAAAAAGTTTAAATTTGCTATCACTAAAGAAACATGTTGGCACATTAGCCAATATGAATTATGCATGAATGGGACACTTCAATTTCATTGGTCAAGTATAGCAATAATAAATATAATTTGAGAAAAAATAGAGTTAGAATACATGGATACATGTTGCAACTATGCCAAATATCATGTACGTTTTCTTGGGAAAGTTAATTTAACTCCTCTAAGCTGAGCTGTGTGTGTGTGTGTGTGTGTGTGTGTGTGTGTGTGTGTGTGTTTACCCTTACAGAAAATACTTAATATAATAACTATACAGGTCTTGTGAGTCTTGGATATAATTTACATGAAATGACTTGATAAGTGCTAAATATATGTAAAATGCTTACTCCTAATTACTAATGGATTAACTTTAACTAAGCAACTTAAATAGAAACATGGCTTTAGATATCAGATTTCTTCAGATATTTATTTTTATTGCATTGAAATTGGAAAAATATTTTTGCTTATTCATAATGAAGATAATCACACATTTTTACTTCTTGCCAACAGAAAATTGGTATTCCTAAGCATTTATTTCTACTTAAGTTTTCTTTTCTATATTAACACAACATATCAATCAGATGTTGTGTCATAAAATTAACATTTTGGTTAAAGATTTTATAGAGGCACGAAAGTATATACCTGTTAATGTAACTGAGTAGCTAGACTCTGCTACCTACTTGTGTCATTTTGCTGGCTTTTGATACTCTCAACTATGTGTACACAGTAGCTCAATTAATTTTGTAATTTTTTCCCATGTTTGTAAAAGGTTTACTTAAAGGTTTACACGATAACTCAGTAACTATGAATTCCTATGCATATAGATCATTTGATGTGATTCCATAAAACTCCCAAAAAACATATGCAGTATCTTGTATGCATAATATTCTACTAACAAACTCATAATAATTAGAGATCACACTGTACGTCCAATTAAATTAAACACTATTAGTGAAAGTGCCTACATATCATCAGAATGTGGACTGATTCTCCTTAAAAGTTTGGATTCATTTTGTTCCCATCATCGTTTCAATGTGATGAAAAGTTCCATGGACAGTTCCTAAAGTAAGTTTTTATCATTTGAGGCATCACTTGATAGACTAAATTGAGACCAGAAGACACACACACACACACACACACACACACACACACACACACGGAAGAGAAACTTGTGGCATCAGACGCTTATTTCAATTGGTTTGTGTAATTGTGCTAATAAACACATAAAAGTCTAAAATGCTTCTTTAGACTTCAGGATGTATTTCTTATAATAAAAAACATCCATATGATATATGTATATATCACAATAAATAACTCCCTGGTAGGGACTATTTTATACGTTCTGAAGTCCCTTTTTCTCTTATTCACCTTTACCAAAATCACACACATATTATTATTTTATGAATAAATGTTATCAAAATGCATATCAAAGATCACCTTTAAACTGAATTTGAAAAATGGGGCAGCATGCAGCTTAAATAGAACACTGCAGGGAAGGGTAACATTTTGCTAGGCCATTCATGTGAACTCTTGTTGCTTTGGCCATGGTGGTAGGGAAGCAGGGTGGATGGATCCAGCATTTCCAGTGACTTAGAGCACCAGCTGGCAATACAACTTTCCTCTTTCACAGATCAATATTCAGAAACAAATGTCTAGTCCCTAAGGTAACTCAGGTAGTCCTCCCCGAAGATATTTCTGCTTACCATTCATGTCATTTGAAATTATAGTGTTTGCATGTTTTATTTTAAAAAGGTGCATTTATAAAATAGTTTGGGAACATTACAAACATTTTATTTAAATGGATGACTCAAGCATGTTGGTTTAAATTAAACCACATGCTTGAGATATTCGTGGAGCTATGTAAGGACTATATTTTATGAAAATGCAGGATGCTGAGCAGCAAAATTTAATCTGGAGGGCACTTGTCCTCAGTCATGCGAGACAAGATGTATTAGCCATAAATGAATTGTAGCAGTGCTACTTGAGTTTCTTTAATTTTCTAAACCAAGACTGTAAAAAGAATCAGTAGTATTGAATCCCACTGGCTGTGGTGAAAAGGCAGTGTTCAGAGATAAAGAACAATTTATCTTCTGCTGTAAAAGAAAGCAGTTTTGGCAGATAGTAAAATACATCACAGTATAATATACTCTAGGAAGAACATTATAAAATATGGGTTTGTTTTTCTTAAAATTTTAAGAGTACTGATTCAGTATATGTTCTCAAATAAAAGGCAAATGAGAGTGCTAATTGCAAATTACAAATATTAAAAATGGAAATTACAGTCTAGGAGGGCATATGCATATGTCTTTATGAGATTTTTCTTAGCAATGATTCAGTAAGAATATATTTCACTTATGTAACTAAAATACTAATTAAGCTTCAAGTATTCCACATACTACCACTATTAAATTGAGTATTGACAAATGAGAATTATGAATATTTTTTATGTTACTTTGACTTAACAGGCTATAGTTTGTGAATTATAGAGTTTATTGTGTCCAGATTTTTTATAAATGCCTGGTGACTCTAGCATTAAAATCACCAGGGTTTCAATCCATCACTTGAAATTACAGAAGGAAGTATTTGAGCACAATAAATGGCATTAATATATGTCCAAATGTTTATCTCTCTTACAACTTTTTTATATGTATGAAAACGGGTATATTTCTTTATTAGATGAAGATAAATGTTACATAGGTACAAAGTCTCTCTCTCTCTCTCTCTCTCTCTCTCTCTCTATATATATATATATATATATATACACACATATATATGTATATATATGATTTTGTGTATATACATATACATATATATATATATATATATATATATATACACACACACATATATATATATGATAAAGGGAAAGGAGCTAATATTTTTGTCAACTTATTTTGTATAAGTACTAATCAATAGGAAGAAATAAATGAGAAGTTTTTATGCTTAGTAGTACCATGGTGTTCTAAATAAATGTTTTATGTGCCAACTAACTTCAGGTCTCAAAAGCAGAGAAAATAATTATCAGGAAGTAATCCCTGCTGGAGGTAAAGTCCAGCACAAACATGCTCAGGGAAGTTGCCAAGATTCCCTAGCTGGTTCTCTTGAAAACATGAAATCACTTCCATGACTCAGAACTCAACCACAAGCAGGCTTGTACATTTGGCCTTCCAGGGGGACAGTAAACAGGAAAACTGACCACGAATCTCCCCAATGTCATAGTAAATACTTTTCTTCAGCACACAGAAAGGTGCTGGTGTAATAAAAGCATCTGATAAACATAAAGATCTGGTCAGGATTTGGGGAAGCTCACTTTCCTTTAACCCAGAGGTTTATAAATTTCTCGTGCTTCTCCCACTTTTTCTAAAGATTCTGGTTTCATGACTACATGTCATGTGAATGGTGAACACAACTTCTCAAAGATTCTAATTGGATCTTTATGTTTTATCACATGTTTTTATTGGTCCCAGCTCTTTCTTGAACACTATGAGACATCTCTCTCATGCACATATTTGATAGCATCTCTGTGTTAATTACATCACTGCCCCATCATGAAAATGAGACACACAGATTTATCAAGGACAGTCACATAGCACTGCATTCAATATCCATGCTTAACCACTGTAATAGACTAATGTTCTAATTGAAGAAGCCTCATTATTGTGACATTGTTAAACAACCACCATCAAAGTACATTAGGAAAGTGAGCATATTACTTGGAGTGTGAAGTGTACTGCTCTTAGTGTTGTTTATTCAATATTTCTTAATAATTTAAAGTTTTACCACTTGTGACTATAGAATGCATTCATAATTTCCAAAAGGCAGTTCGGAAAGAAAAAAAAAAAATTTCTTAGCGGACCTACGCCTAAACTGCTTCTATATTTTTAGTTGCCAAGCATAAAATTCTTTATAAATATATGTTAATTTTAGTTAACATTATTCTTCTAAGACACGATAACTCAGATTATTTTCTTATTATGTAATGTGTAATATGTTAGTTTAAAAACTAGAGCAACCTTAGGAAGAGAACCAATATTTAAATTTTGGAGAAAAAATTATGTGTTTTTATAGAAACATGAACAACAACCCACAAAACATTTGATTGTATATTTCTGAGAAGCCCTACAAGATATAGTAAGAGAATATGTTTTGTTTTGTTTATTTGTTTTGGTAGAAGGAGGAAGGCTTAACACCCACACACTTTTATAACTCTGTATTATAATATCCAGGGACCATATATAAAGCGGGATTCTTAGAAATATAAAAAGAATTAGAAATGACTGATATCTTTCATCTAGAAATTGTAAAATATGGCATATCTTATGAATGCATCAAATTATAAGGTGCTATATACTGTGTCCTAAAAATACCAAGCTGCAATTTTCCTTGTTGTTGTAATGGTGCTGATTTAAGTTTGAGGAAAAATGAGAGCAGTTTTGCAGGCATAACCCAAAGGTATTTTCATCATTAGATTTCAGTAAATTACTGCCTGCTCTCCCCTTTAGGATCACCCACTGCCTCGCTTTTCCTTTCTCCAATGATTTAAGTTGGGTGGTTACCAGGAGCAATAAATAATCTAAAAAAATTCTGTTATGCAATGAAGGAAGTGTTTTTTTTAGGTGAGGAGTTATGAGCACCACAGGAAATTCCTAATAACACTATATTTGTTTTAAGTTTGAACTTTAACATTTATTTATTTTTGTCCAAATACATGCTGAATTACTGACTAAAGTATACACCTATGTGAAAATTACAGGGACAATAAAAGTTTTTACTTACACAAATAAGCACGGAAGGGGAGAAAATGACATATATGTAACTATAACAAAAGGCTTTCTGGCAAATTGAGATAATAAGACATAGTTGCCCAGAAGTCATTTTAATAATTGAGATTAAAATTAAAATTTTAATAACCTTTTTATCATTTCCATATGTTCCATAGAGCAGTGGCAAGTAGATTTGAGATAACTTAAAATATAATTTGGGACAATTAATCATAGAACTTAGCTAGCATCAAATTTCTGTCTCAGTAGAATACTACAAGACACTGCTTAGCCTAAGTAGCTAAAATGGTCTGAAAATTTTAGTGATGTTACCTGAATTATAGGAAATTGAAGACAGTAAGAAGAGCTACTTAATATGGGTCTTTTATATTCCACCAACAGTCAACATTATCGTCCTTTCCCTCAAAATGATATGATGGCAAGCTACAACAAGATAAGTGTGCAAATTAATTTTAATCATCATAGTGATAAAAACACTAAGCAAAGATTAGAAAATATTATACTTCAGTATTTCAAAAACAATGCCAGAAAATTACATATAGCACCTTAATTTACTCAGTCTTATTTTGCAAAGTGGCATGGTTAAAAATAAAACATTAATCAACAGAAGTACTACTTTCACTATGTTGCTTTTAAACTTCAAAATAACATACTTTGCATACTGAACTTTAAAATAATAACTGTTTTAATCAATCATTTAACTCAGCATTCTTTTTGAGAATAACAGATTATTACACACTAAAGATTATGCATTTTAAAATGAGTTTTTAAAAAGCAATCATTCATACACTGATTAACAATATATAGTTATAAACCTGCCACTTCATTAGGGTCCACAGTACAACACTCAGCAATGTAAACTTCCAAATAATGAAACTTTCTATACTTTCATCTATAAAAAAATATTGTCCTCTATGTAATATTCCAACACAGAAAAATATTTGGATTCCCAACCTAAACATCTGAAAATAAAACACCACAGCAAAGGAGTAAATTAAAATACATTGTTCAGAAGTGGAGCAAGACACTTCTACATTTGGTAAGAGTTTATTATCTAAAAACAAAATTAGACGTTTCCGTAGCTACAGAGTCAATTTAAATTAATCGTATCAAAAGTGGATTTTGATGAAACCAGTTAAAATTCAGTTCAGTATTTAGATTTGCATTTTTTGTTTTAAGGTGCTGAGGTCATTGCCTTGCACAATTCCATGAGGGCCATTTACATTATATTCAATTTGAATGGTAGTTCTGGAACTGTTTTAAAAAGTGATACTTTAAATATCAAGCACAAAATTCATTAACTAATAAATATCTAATAAATGAAACAAACATAAATACATGTAAGGAATACCTTAAGCCCTGGTGCTAAATTACTGTTATATTTGTATCAAATAGTATAAACAAAATAAGACATAAAGTCTTCTCTCTTTGGAAAGTATAATGTGCCATTGCTCTATTGGTTCCCTAAAGATCTCCTATGACTGGGAGGAGGATGAGGCAGAGGCTGCGACATTTCTCCAGACAGTTCTGTCCTTATTTAGCTGAAAAAGTACCTCCACTTTTTAGATGGCTGCCCAAAATAAAGCCCACAATTTTCAGCCTCCTTCATAGCTAGGGGCATACATCTTACTAAGTTCTGACTTAAGGAATGTAGGGAGAGGAAAGGGAAACGGTTATTTTCTGGCAGATGGGTAAAGCATATGACTGTCTCCTTTCCTGTCCTCTTTCCCATTGGCTAGAATGAGATGTAATATTGGAACTAGAAAGACCTTAAGCCATGAGGTGATTTTGGGGATAGAGAAGATGCAAACCTTATGAACAGGTAGAAGGAACCTGGTTCTATGATACTCAGGAAAGCACACTAGCCCTGAACTACTTACTTCTGTGGAAATTAATGTAGGACAGAAATCAGTTTCTGTTTTGTTTAACAACTGTTATTTAGTGTTTTCTATCAATTGTGGCCCCAAATCTACTCCTGCTATAGAAGGAAATACTCAAACTGATTGTTCTTAAAGATGTTACATTTTCTAGTTTATCATTTTGTTTTATCTTTTTCTACTTCATGCTGTCTTGGACTAGAAGAACAACTAGAAAAGGTTAAATGGAAAACACCAACTGAGAAAACAAACAATTTGACAAATTTGGAGAAATTCTACTCTTCCTTTATATACTACCAGTGATAATAATTCTCCCTGTGTATTATCATACAATGACTTGGCAATAGTTATAATTGATAAATAGGTGGTTAATACCAGTTCAGTGAAGGATCTGCCAGTGTCTATTGTCTTCATTTACATTGTGTGAAAGTGAGAGACAATTATATTACAGATATTTCAGTAACAGACAACACATCTTCAATTAATTATATCTTCCTTTGTTAGGTCTTAAAGAATACTTGCTTATAGCTTTGAAAGAAGGCATATTAATTCCCCCAATACTGAATATTGGTCCCACTAATAACAAATTTATATCTTTGGTTGTTTTGCATGTCTTCTGAGAACCTAATACTTATAATTTCACTTTAAATTACATATTAGTGAAATAGTTGAAGATGTTGTAAATGGAAACTAAACTCCACCTCTGTACTCTTAACAATGCACATAACTCACATGAAGTGAGAAAATTATGAATAGCTTGGGTGAAGTTGGTCCACGCACATTCCAGGACAACTCTGTCATTACTACTGCCTGACTGACCATAGTGTTAAGATTCCATGGATTTTAAGATGCATCATGATTTCAAGAATGTTGAAATGTGGGGAAGGTGGAGAAAGTATCTTAGAATCAATGAAATGGAGGCTATGTGTATTTACTAAATAGTTATTTTATGCTCAAACACTGACTAATTCATCACAATGAAATATCTAATTTTAACAGAAAAGTATGGTAAATTAAAATTGGATAGTTATACTCACCAAATCCTCCAAACTCAATATGACTTTGGCCTGAGTCTCCAAAAAAAACTGATATAGTGAAATGTCAGGATATGAACTAAAGATGTTAAAAGGCTAAAACTGCATAAAAGAAAGCTACAGAATGATAACTTCATGACAGCTTGAATTATGTAAATGACTGCATAATGTTTTTCTTGACTATAATCACAAAGATCATCCCATGTAAAGGTCTTTTCATCTTCTAAACTTCTCATTTAATGAGAAAAAAATCATTTCCTCCTACATCACCATTTTTCTTTTTTTCCCCAGCCCAGTATGCAAGCTCCAAATATGATCAAAATTGATTTTAAGAATAAATGAATCTTTAGAGAGGTAAGCCATGTGCCAATAAATGCTAACCAATCCAGCCATTTCAGTCAATAGTCATCATATGAATAGAACCTCTGTGTTTTTTCAGTTTCCCAAGCAGTGATGAGTAAAAAGTCAAGAATGCTGAGATTTGGGGGAGGGGAGGAGGAGACGCTTGTCTTTTAGAGCTTGGTGGATCGCTCACAGTTCACAGCGTGTGCAACAATGCAATCTGTTTTTCATATATCCAAACTAATTATATGCTGTCTTCTTTCCAATATTGTTCCAGTTTGGGTTTCAAGCACACACACACACACACACACACACACACACGCACAAATCTGTATAAAAATAATTCAGTCAGTATCAATGAGCCATATAATTTATACATATGCATATACACTGATTCTCCCTTCTACTTCAAATCTGTTATACACAATAATTAAGACTCTTATGTTTAACTTTAAAATGAGAATAAAATGTTAATATAATTAAAGATGTTAATACGTTATAGCCCCTAAAACTGATTTGTAAGAAACACTAAAAATATTTCCAGTTTCCCTTCTACAACTTTTCATGGAAAATATAAATTAAGTTGTCACATCTGTAGTGGCATATGACAATGATAGTCAAAGCAAAGTGCTTGGAGAATCGAGAAATTCTATTATACTGAAAATGTAGGATCTGTTTCTCATAGGGTCACAAATGGGAAGAAAACAATAACATAATTTTGTTTAGGAGGGAAAAAAAATCACAAAATTGCATTGCTAATATGTAATTTGAAAGTGATTTTGAGTTAAAATACCAAGGCTCAATGTCCAGCGACCAGGTTCTCTGACTTTTATTACTCATTCTCACTCAACCCACATAGAGATATCAAAAGGTCTTTTCACTCTAAATCATCACCTACTTGAATTGCCAAGTACGGGAAAACCAGGTTGGGTTGACACTCATAACAATATTCTAAGAGTCGGAAGGACTGCCTATCTGGCCTTCATCTACTTAGAGACTGCTTTGAAGATAACAATAGACAAATAAATGCTAAAACTGAATGTTAAGCATACTTATAGTTCTATTAAACTGGAATTAGAACTTTAATCTTATTAATCTTCTAATATTTTATACATTCACAATCCTTTGCTACTTTTTAACAATTTAAGCTTCATACTCAGAAGTGCTATGTAACAGGTGATTTTTGTTAATGAAAAAATACTCCCAACTGGATTCAGGATGGGGGAGTAGATAAACGTTGTGCCTGTGTCCTTCCCTGAACACATTTAAATTACAACTAAATTATAGAACAACTAACCTGGAGAACCATCTGAAGTCTAGCCAAACAGAAGTCCTATAATTAAAAATATAAGAAGAGGGGCCGGCCCGGTGGCTCAGGGGGTTAGAGCTCCATGCTCCTAACTCCGAAGGCTGCCGGTTCGATTCCCACATGGTCCAGTGGGCTCTCAACCACAAGGTTGCCAGTTCAATCCCTCGAGTCCCCACAAGGGATGGTGGGCTCCGCCCCCTGCAACTACGATTGAACACAGCACCTTGAGCTGAGCTACCGCTGAGCTACCGCTGAGCTCCCGGGTGGCTCAGTTGGTTGGAATGTGTCCTCTCAACCACAAGGTTGCCGGTTCGATTCCCGCAAGGGATGGTGTGCTGTGCCCCCTGCAACTAGAAAACGGCAACTGGACCTGGAGCTGAGCTGCGCCCTCCACAACTAAGACTGAAAGGACAACAACTTGAAGCTGAACGGCACCTTCCACAACTAAGACTGAAAGGACAACAACTTGAAGCTGAACGGTACCTTCCACAACTAAGATTGAAAGGACAACAACTTGAAGCTGAACGGTACCTTCCACAACTAAGATTGAAAGGACAACAACTTGACTTGGAAAAAAAAAAAAAAAAGCCTATAAGTACACACTGTTCCCCCCAATAAAATCCTGTTCCCCTTCACCAATAAAATCTTAAAAATAAATAAATAAATAAATAAAAGATTATGAAGAAGCCACATCAAAACTGGTAGAAGGAGCAGAGACACGAAACGGACCCCAAACCTCTGTGGGGCAGTTGGAATGTAGAATTCTACATAGAATTTTGCCCCTTGCCTTTTTTCCCCTCACAAGATATTACACATATTTCCCTTTAACTATGTAATGTTTCATAACTATCTTTATAGTGTTCACAACAATTACATCAATTCAATATTAATCTGGTGAAAGCATTTATAGAGCAGCTATATGCTCTAAGCACACTGCCAGGCACTAGGGACATATACTCCTAAGAATTTGCCAATGATGTGATCAAACACTACTGGAAGCAGAACATCAGAGAATTCAAATACAAGGTAGTGGACATGATAATACAGTTGTACACACAGGATCATGAGAAGCCAGAGAAGGGACATCTTACTAAGCTTAGCTCCATAAAAATGTTATACACACTGAGCTAATAGTTAACGGATGAGGAGAATTTAACCAGTCAACATTAGGTGTGAGTGAGTGTTCCCAGGCAAACAGACAAGGATAAAAGCATTGGCTTAAGAAAAAAAAGCCTGGGAGATATCCAAGATGGTGGAGTAGATAAACACTGTGCTTGTGTCTTTCCACGAACACATTAAAATTACAACTAAATTATAGAACAGTCAACCTGGAGAACCACCTAAACTCTAGCTAGACAGAAATCCTATAACTAAAAATATAAGCAAACAACGTTGTGACTGCTAGGAGGGGTGGAGAAGTGAAACAGACTCTAAATGTTCTTGGGGCAGTTAAGAATCAGGAGGGATATCTTGGCTGTGGCAGTTTCCCCAAAAGGAGGGAGGGACTCCAGCCTCCTACACCAAGCTCTCCAGCCCAAAATATTGGTGCCAGAAAGAGGAGTCCCCACAACATGTGGCTGTAAAAAAAAAAAAAAGTGGGGATTCCAATCATTTGGGTGGGACAGAAGACTGTGGGAAACCCAAATGTCCTTTTACACGGCCTGCACACAGACTCACTCGGTCACAGGCTTTCACTTTGAGCTCCAGCAGAGGGACAGTGTCTCGGGGGGACCTAGAGACATATGGGGGGCAGACTGAGGCATGTGGCTTTAATGGGGGACTGGAGGACAGTTGGCATTTTCTTGGTGAAGTGCCCTGCTCTTATGCAGACAGCAGGCAGGTGCTATCTTTCTTGTGTTAAGCCCTCCCCCACAGGCCAAATCTGAATCTGATTGGTCTGGTGAGCTCCACTGGAACTCTGCCCCACCCAGCTTCCCTAATGCTGTAGGCACTTTCTCCATGAGTAACCAGCCCCTCCCACACTGCACACATTCTTAGAAAACTATCTGAGTCTACAAGCCCCAGGTGAGCAGCAACTGACCTTGGTGTGGTCTGAGACTTTTGCTGAGTCACTTCAGGCTCAGCAATGGCACCAAACCAGAGTCTACATTAGCCTGGTGACCACAACTCTTCGCACTCTAATAACTCTCTGAGACCCTCCCTCACCCAACTTGAGTACCACAAGAGATTATATCAGTGGCTGAACCTTAAGGGAGCTGGCAGGTGGTAGCAGACCTTGGGGTGTTGTTGCTATTGCAGAGATACTCCAGGCCCAGTACTAGTGGCAGACATCCTCGGTTCACAGCGTGGCCTTTCCCATGCACCTCCAGGTTTAGCACAGGCAGCAAACAACGGTAGATCGCTTTGTAGCTCCTAGTAGATAGGCTCCTGCTAGTCATAGGCAGTGGGTGACCTGGGTCTTCACTGAAGCCCCTCCCAAGAGGCCCCTGAACCAACATACTTGGAGGTTGGCCACAGAAGAGCACCAGCCAGTTAGCCTCACAAGTGGCACACCCAAAGTATTGTCTCAACAGGCATGAGAGCCTGCTGAGGTGAATCCTACTTAATTGGGTAAGCTCCTTGCACAGCAGCCCATCAGCTGTGGATGTGGCCAAATCCCAGAGCCAATCAGCCTGAGAGTCAGTCCCACCCACTGACGTGCCAATAGCCATCAAGGCTCAACTATAACAGGAAGGCACATACAACCCACACAAGGTACATTCCCAGAGCATCCAAAGCAGGTGACAAGGGAGGCTGCACCATGGCCCAACAGGGTACCTACTACATAAGGTCAACTGGCTAAGACTGGGAGACACAGCAGATCTACCTAATACATAGAAACAAACACAGAGAGGCAGCCAAAATGAAAAACAAAGAAATGTGTCCCAAATGAAAGAGCAGGAGAAAAACCTAAAAACAGAACTAAACAAAATGGTGTCAAGCAAACTGCCAGACACAGAGTTCAAAACAACTGTTATAAGGATGCTCAAGGAACTCAGTGAGAACTTCAACAAAGAGATAGCAAGCATAAAAAAGGACATAGAAACTATAAAAAACAACCAGTCAGAAGTGATGGATACAATAACTAAAATGAAGAATGCACTAGAAAGAATCACCAGAAAACTAGATGAAGCAGAGGATCGAATCAGCAATTTGGAAGACAAGGTTTCAGAAAACACCCAGTTGGAATACCACAAAGAGAAAAGCACCCCCCAAAATTAGGAGAGTTTAAGATACCTTTGGGACAACATCAAGTACAACAACATTTGCTTCATAAGAGTACCAGAAGGAAGAGAAAGAGAGCAAGGGATTGAGCTGCTATTTGAAGAAATAATGATGGAAAGCTTTCCTAACCTGGCAAAGGAAATAGACATACAAGTCCAGGAAGCACAGAGTCTCAAACAGGATGAACTCAAACAGGCCCACATCTAAACACATTATAATTAAAATGAAAGTTTAAAGACAAAAAGAGATTCCAAAAGAAGCAAGAGAAAAGCAACTAGTAACTCATAAGACTGTCAGCTGATTTCTCAACAGAAATTTTGCAGGTCAGAAGGATTGGCAGGAAATATTCAACGTGATGAAAAGCAAGGACTTACAATGAAGACTACTGTACCCAGCAACGCTATCATTTAAAATTGATGGACAATTAAAGAGCTCCCCAGACAAGAAAAAGCTAAAGGAGTTCATCATCACCAAACCGTATTACAAGGAATGTTAGAGGGACTTCTTTAAGACAGAAAAAAATCAAAATTATGAATAATAAAACAGCAATAGCTACATATCTATCAATTACTTTCAATGTAGATGGATTAAATGCTCCAATCAAAAGACATAGGAGGACTGAATGGATACAAAAACAAAACCTTTTCATATGCTGCCTACAAACAACTCACTTCAGATTAAAAGGTACACACAGACAGAAAGTTAAGGGATAAAGACATTTCATAAAAAAAAAAAAAAAAAAGAAAGCAAGCTTGGGTAGCAATACTTATAACAGAAACAGACTTTGAAACAAAGACTATAAGAATAGACAATAAAGGACGCAGTAATCCCACTTCAGGGTATTTATCCCAAGAAACCCGAAACACTACTTCAAGGGGACATGTGCATACATATGTTCATTGCAGCATTATTTACAATGGCCAAGATGTGGAGGCAGCCTGGGTGTCCATCAATGAAAGAATGGATAAAGAGGAGGTGGTACATGTATACAGTGGAATACTGCTCAGCCATGGAACGGAATGGGTTCTTGCCACCTGTGGTGGCATGAATGGACCTGTCGTCAGTGGAGTGTCAGAGAAAGACAGATGCAATGTGATTTCACTTATATGTAGAATCTAAAGAATAAAACAAACAAACAAAAATACAGAAAACATTTTGATAGTTGCCAGATGGGAGGGAGATTGAGGGTGTGGGTGAAAAGGGGGAAAGCATTAAGAAGTACAAATTGGTAGTTATAAAATAGTCAGGGGGATGTAAAGTAAAGCATAGGGAACATATTCAATGATATGGCAATAACTATGTATAGTACCAAGTGGGTACTAGATTAGTCAGGGGGATCCCTTCATAAATTACATAAATGTGTAACCACTATGCTGTACACAGGAAATTAATATAAAATAACATTGAATGCTAACTGTATTTGAAAATTTTAAGAAGGGTGGAAAAGGTAAACAGGGATAAGAGGTCAAAATTTCCAGGTATAAAACAAGTAAGGCATGGGATGTAATGTAATGTACAGCACGGGGAATATAGTCAATAATATTGTGATAGCGTGGCACGGTGTCAGATGGTTGCTAGACTTATCATGGTGACCACTTCTTTAGGTATATAAATGTTGAATAAATATGGTGTACCCCTGAAACTAATATAATACTGTATGTTAGCTATATTTTTAATAAAATCCTAAAAAAGACACTTCCATTCATTAACTTGATTGCTTTTCAAAACAATTCAGATACTTCCGATTGAATGTCTAATATGTGTCAAACAGAATGCCAGATTCTGGGGATACAGAGATGAATGAGCTATCTCTACCCTCAAGGTACACGGGAGTTTTGTAGAAAAGAGAAAGAGCTATACAACTAACTCTAATATAGTATGATGTGATAAATGCTATATTAGAAGTATGATTAAAAACAATGTGAGCACAGATGGCGTGATTAATTCTGTGGAGGAGGAAGGTCAGGCAATTTTGTGAGTGTGTATGGGAAATGCTATTTTTAAAAGCATTAAATACACATTATTACCAGATGATTATACATGAGTCTTGGCATAAACTATTTTTGAAAAAACGTGGCATACTATGAGAAGAAAACACAAATAACTTCAACATTTATGAAAAATATCTGAATCAATAACGACACTGAATATTCAAATACTACAAGTGTCCTAAAATTCATTGCACACAAGTACCCAGTGATACTAATGTTTTATGGGCTGTTAAAGTGCCTCAAAATTTGATGCTGCTATTTGCATGACTTGCTATCTTTCTACATTTACAGTCTTGACCTTATTTAAAGGCTACATCTTCCAATAAACTGACCTTGATATTGTACTTTGTTCTCACTCTATAAGCTGATTTTTTTCAGTACATGGGGAGGAGAAATAAGTTAGAGACCAAGGAAGTGGGGTCCTCATAGTTGAGACAACCACTAAAAGAGAAGAGGGGAAACAAGTCATGTTATATTTTTGTGACACCAAATCTCATTTACATTTTCACTCATGAGAGCATAATACTACAGCTAGTGTTTTGAAGTGACTTATCTTTATTTTGTTGTGAGTACAAAGAACTTAAAGAATTGCCCCTGAATTTATCTCTCTTTTAATTGTAGAAGACCTCAGAATATATCTTATTAGCTGTCTTTCCTGATTATGTGCAGTATCCTCACCCATTTTAAAGATTTTAGGAAGCATACATTGGATCACGAGTAAAAATGGACATATAAGTTATAATGTGAAGTAAACTTCACACTAGTTGGAACATTAATAGCTAAAAAGTACAATCATAAAGTGCACATTATATTTACATTGTATTTATGTTCATTATTCCAAAAATAGTAACTACATGGGAAAAATAAAGATTTTTAAGGCAAGGAATGTTTTAAATAATATTTCAATAATTAACAAAAATAACATACAAATAAATAAATATCTGTATTAACCAGAAGTTGTAAAGCCAAGATAAAGAATTCAGTAAGCATATAGCTATATGTTTCTGAATGAATGTGTCTATGAAATCCATTAGGAAAAAAGTGTTTAAATGTTATGCCAGTGTTAAGGTTATACATATGTTCTACTAGGATTTATGCAAAATTTGGACTTGCATTCATTTTTACATGAGTTAAAAAATGTTTTATATTAGATTTGATATAAATCATTAGTAAGCAACTAAATACTTTCAGAAAAAAGTCAAGACCTTTTTCTGATTAATAGAAAATATTAAACTTATCATTTTTAATCACCCATGGACATCTTACCTGATTGCACTGCCAACATGATTAAAGCCCCAAATATCATCTTTTCTGTACACATTATGCTTCTTAGGATTTTATCCATTTCTTTAAACACCTCCTAACCTGTGTATGACCCAAAATGGAAAAACATGATATATAACATTTCGGAGAAAATAATTTGGGATTGAACAAAGATGTAGTGATGGCTGGTTTGGGTATTTGCATTTAAGATGGTAGGATACCCTTTACTTGGAGTTGAGCATTTGTATCCCAAAAAAATTATGGCTAGAGGAGATTTGCTAAACTTCTATATAAAAGTGAACTTTAAAGTGGCTGAAATTCCTGAAAGGCCAAAAGATGGCTAAGGATGGGAATCTGGGGATGTATCTATTAATAGTTTTATAACAGGGGAGTAACAGAAAGACAATAATCACCAACAATAAAAAAGGAAACAAACAAAAATTAAAGATTGGAGTCAAATGAAAAAATAGAACCAGAAAAATTATTCATAAAGACTAACAAAGGACATACAGAGATACGTTTTTTAAAAAGGGTTCATTTCCAAATTGAAGATATTACAGGTATATATTGGGGTAGGAAGAGTTAATTATTCCTAGTAAGTATCAGGTCAATGAAAATTTAGACACAAATTATAAGAAGGCATTTATGACTAAAAGATGAAGAAGCAAAGACCATGGGTGGAATAATATCTTAATATAACTGGCTATAAAAGCAAAAGAAAGTTGTTGTAAGTTTGAGAAAAGGGAAAGACTAAACTAAACTAGGCTAAAAGCCAACATATTGTCTCCTTGAGTACATTTATAGTAAAGTTGATAAGGAAACTGAAAGGTTTCATGAAGCAAATATTAGCTAGCAAAAGAATATAAGATGGCGTATATGCTCACAGAATATAATATCAGAAAGTAGAAGAAAAGGGCTAGACAGAGATAGAACATAGAGTAAAGACGCTGATGCCTCTGTATATGCTCTCACAGGGAGGTCTTTGATCTTCTAATTAAAATTGCCATTAAAGTCACTTTCAGAGATAGAAGAAATGGAAAATGTTAGGAAAGCTGAGTAATTAAGATTTAAAAGAGCTTTTATGGATAAAACAATCAGAAATAGTAAACACATTTTCATAAATCCAAAACATTGATCAACTATACTTATTAAGAATTAAATTATATTAAGTCAATATACTATGTATAGTACTTTTACAAATATTTTACAAGTGTTCTACAAATCTTACAAATATGTGGGTTCCAAGTTCAAGAAAACATTAACCTTTCATCGGGAAAGTTGGCAATCAGGAAAATGTTGCGACATAATGGATTTGATGTGTCATCCCTGCTAATGTCTGGCTATGGTCATTTCTTAAAAAAAAATATTTATTGAATTATTGTCAATTAGAATCCTTGGGATTAAAAAGCACCTCATTTGTTGAAAAATATAGCTAATTGCTTTCCAACCAATCATTTACAAGTGCCTATGTGTTAGACAAATGTTTATTCTACTGGTTGAATATACTTAAGAGGGCAAACTGAACAGTCCCCTTCAAAAGATACTTTTCAATAATTGTATTTTTTATACTGTTGAATCAAATGTTGAGATAGAATAATACAGTCTAAAGGAAGAAACTATAAGTAAGTTGTGATAATTCCATTTGTTTGTAAGAATAACTCTGCACGATGTGGGAAAAAGTTGATATCTGTGTTCCTCATCATCTGTAAAATAGAGATCATAATCGTCATCCGGGCATAAATTCCACATAAAACAGTGTAGTATCTCACAGTAAAAGAATTCATTAAAATGCATGTGTATATAGAATAACATATATTATTCATATATATTTACATAAAGAACTTGGGAAACTGAAATTCTGATACAAATTTCAAATATTAGTTTATGTAGTTTTAAATGTAAAACTACAGATAAAACAGAGAAAGTACAGCTTTAGTTTTATGTCAACATAGTTCTGTTACATTGTGATAAGAGTTTATTATTAATTCTCTAAATAGAAATGGGAATTTGTTTTATTTTACATTAGCTTTAGTCACTCAAATAATGACCTAGAGTTACATATTTTCCCTTCTCCACAGAAATCTGGAGATTTTTCTTCCCATATGAATTTTATGTGGAAGGACTTGAATATCTAGAATAACATCTTTAATAAGGCTTCTTTAGAAAGATAAGATTGGTAGTTTTAAAATGATAGGAATATTACAATAAAGTATATTATAATTAGTTAAAGAGCATCACCTAAAAAATCATGACTGAATTCAATAATACGAAAACAATTTTTCTTTACAGTCTATACCAAAACCCTGAGCCAACCTTATTTGAAATGGAAATGTATCATTATTTTCTTTTGACAATTACACAATTATTTAATTTTTTTTTTGTTAGGCTATTTTGTTTATATAGTCTAACAAAGTGCTAGCTATTTTATATTCAATACCACTAGAAAATAATTTTATATGTATGATTACAAGACACAAAATTAAGCAGTCAAGTCTGTCTTACTTTGACAAAGTATGTTGCCAGAATTTTAAAAACAATGGATGATTCACCAGTTAAATCTATCCATTAGCAAAACCAAAAATAAACAGTGTAAGTTGCTTGTTTATCTCCTCTTCTCTATAACAAGATTCATATAGTAATTTCTACATGTTTTACCTTTGCATTTATCTTGTGACGATATAAAATCAAATGAAAAATAAATGCAGTTATTTTGAAGTAATTGGTCACTTTTATTTAAAGGCAAGTTTGTGAATATATATACCTCTTCAATACCAAGGAAGATTTAGAAATATTTTTCTTCTTAGTACATATTTTTCTATTAGTTTTCTAAGTAAATATTGATAGCTCTGGAGGTAGAGGCAGATTTTGTAATGTCTCTACCTGAGTTTACTTATTTATAAAAGAAAAATAATGGTAGTACTAACTTCACAGATGATTGCAAGAAATTAATGTACTTTATAACACCTAGATGTATCTGTCAGACACATACTAAGTACTCAGTAAATGGTAGTTCTAATTAAAATAACTATTATTTCATGGCATTTTTTTGTACTAATCAGCCCACAGAAATTTAATATTTACTGAATTCTATTTGACATTTTAGGTTCATTATTCATTTTTATATAATAAAGTTTAAGTCATGAGGGAATGAACTAGACTTTGGAAGTCATTTCTAAATTTACAGTAACAGGAAAGTTTACTCTTTATTTTTTAGTGTAGCAGTTCTCAAACTATGATCCACAGATACCAGAGAGTCCCTGAGTCTCATTTATTCCATAAGTAAAAACTATTTTCATAAAAATTGTAAGACATTGTTTGCCTTTTCCGTTACGCTGACATTTGCAATGATGTTGCAATGGTGAGTAAAACACCTGGAACTTCAGCAATAATTAAGTCAGTGACATGGTGTGTGTCACTGAGTTGAAAAGAATCCTAAAATCTTGAGTACAAGTGTTTAACATTCTAGGTGATGAAATGGAATGTACACATAAAGGACTTCCATTTCATTGTGAATTATCACGGTTGTCCCAGAAAAAGCACTTGGGTGATTGAGATGCAAACTGAAGTAGTCACATTTTTCATGGAACACCATTTTTACTTGAAAGACTAACTGATGAACAAACTCAAAGTTATTCAGAGTCAACTTTTTGACAGATATTTGTTTGGGGAAAAAAAGCACTGCTCTTCATAATAGTTTTTGTTACAAGTTGCAAACCAGCAAAAATGAAAATTTCTGGCATCTTGATTTTACCACTATGACCATGGGAGTTTTCCAGTTCTCACACTACTTTTTTAATGACATTGGCGGTGATATTAAGAAACGTGATTATTTTTCTGATAGTCTTTCAATGAATTGGGGAATTTGTGCATAACTCAGAAACCAATATTTTCTAACTGACCAATGCATGACCTTTCAAATTCAAACATGGGTGAAGGTTTATTAAAAATGCAGGATACGATAAAAATGGCACCATAAGGAGAGTCTCAGGAAATCTCCCCTGGAATTTACAACGTTATAGAACAACTATAACTCCACAAAGGATTCCCTGCACAGCAGACAGGCAAGACGAAGAGGCCCACTACTGAATTTACCTAAAAGTAGGCAAATAGCGCGAGCAGGGGAGGAGGGAAGGGAAAAGTGCGGAGATGGAGCTGCGCGGGTGGGCGCAGGACACAGACCTAACTCAGTGCTCGAGCTCGCTGCATCCTGGAACTACTGCAGCTGCAGAAGAGGGAAGAACTCGGACTGCTAGGACTCCATTTATGGCCCACAAGGCTGAGAGGACAGCATATAACACGGCTGAACCCAACGCTCACGGAAGAGACCTCGGAGAAAAGCCTGAGGGAAGAAGGCTGAAAACGGTGGTTTAAGCCCTCACTGCCGCATAGAATGGAAGCCTTAGGCACTGAGACTAGCTGCCCCTCCTCACCCTCCCAGAGCTTGCCCTGCCCCCACCTGCCCAGTGCTAAGAGTGGAACAGTAGCAGAATCCAATCAAAAGAACAGAATATTTGCAATTCTGAGAATTGTGGTCCAAAGACACAGATTCACAGCCCAATTAGTTCCGGAAAAGGGGAGAGAACAGTGGAAGAAGGAATGGCTGTGGTGGTGATCCCCGCCATTGCTCTGGGCCACCTCTCACAACCCACCCCACCCCTGTCCCCACCTATTTGGGCGGATCCCTGCAGGAGTAAACAGAACTGAGGAAACACACAGGCTCTGAATCTGGTGCAGGAAGAGCTTTGGAACTTCAAAAGCTCTTGTGACCCAGGAGAATTGTTAACAGAGCAGAAGCCTGCCTTCCAGGGAATGCCCCATTATGTGAGAAGCTGGAATAGTTCAGAGAAAACATAACACTACAGTGTGAGAGAAAAAAAGGTTGTAGTTGGAGAGAAAATAAAACATTCTACCAACACGTACTGGAAAACAAAAGAAAGACCTCTTCCTATCAACCTGTTGCAGAACCCACTCTTGTAGATGTCTAAGAAGAGAAATAATAAATCATTAATTGTCATGAATAACCAAGGCAACAAGACAGCTCAGAAAGAAAGTGAAAAGTCTCCAGAAAAGGAACTTAAAGATATGGAAATATGTGACTTAAATGACAGAGAATTCAAGATTGCAGTTCTGAAAAAAACTCAACAAGATGCAAGAAAACACAGAAAGGCAGTTTAATGAACTCAGAAACACAATCAAAGAACAATATGAACATTTTACCAAACAGATTGAAATTTTAAAAAAGAATCAAATAGAATTTCTGGAGATTAAGAACTCAATAGAAGAAATTAAGAATGAAATTGCCAGTTTAGGTAGTAGAGTTGACCAGATGGAGGAAAGAAGAAGTGACATTGAAGATAGAAACCTGGAAATGACACGGATGGAAGAAGAAAGAGACTTGAGACTTAAAAGAAAAGAAAGAACTCTACAAGAACTTTCTGACTCCATCAGAAAGAGCAATATAAGAATAATGGGCATAGCAGAAGGAGAAGAAAGAGAGAAGGGAACAGAGAGTATATTCAAACAAATAGTTGATGAGCACTTCCCAAACTTGTGGAAAGAACTGGATCCTCAAATCCAAGAAGCAAATAGAACACCTAATTACCTCAACCACAACAGACCTTCTCCAAGGCACATTTTATTGAAGCTGTCAAAAATCAACGACAAAGAAAGAATCCTCAAGGAAGCCAGGGAAAAGAAGATGGTAACCTACAAAGAAAAGCCCATTAGATTATCCTCAGATTTTTCAGCAGAAACTCTACAAGCCAGGAGGGAGTGGAACCAAATATTCAAACTATTGAAAGAGAAATTATGAGCCAAGGATAATATACCCAGCAAAGATATCTTATAGATATGAAGGAGGAATAAAGACCTTTCCAGACATACAGAAGCTGAGGGAATTTTCTAATACATGACCTGCACTACAAGAAATACTAAAGGAGGCTATTTGACCACCATTAACAGGGACAATTTGTGGCAACCAAAACATAGAAAGGGGGGAGTAAAGGTCTGAACCGGAACATGGTAATGGAGAAAGTAAGCGTGCTGAAGAAAATGGAATACTCTAAATATCAAAATTTCTTTTACATAAACTTAATGGTAACTGCTCAAAAAAAACCCAGAACTGAAATATATACTGTAATTAAAGGAGAAACAGACGGAAAAATCATAGAATACCACCATACAGAAATAATAAACAACAAAAAGGCAAAGAAACAATGGAGACACAGTCTTACAAGAAAACTAAAGACAGACTGATAGGAAATCCTCACATATCAATAATCACCCTAAATGTAAATGGACTGAACTCACCAATAAAAAGGCACAGAGTAGCAGATTGTATGAAAAAACTAAACCCAACCATATGCTGTCTCCAAGAGACACATTTCAGCTACAAGGACAATCATGGACTCAAACTGAAAGGGTGGAAATTGACACTCCAAGCAAATGGTATCCACAGAAAATCAGGTGTAGCCATAATGATATCCGATGAAACAAACTTAAGGGTGAAAAATGTAAGAAGAGACAAAGATGGACATTTCATAATGGTAAAGGGGATTATACAACAAGAAGATATAACAGTCATCAATATTTATGCCCCCAATCAGGGAGCACCGGAATATACCAAGCATCTACTAACAGAACTAAAGGGAGAAATTGACCAAAACATAATTATACTAGGGGACCTAATACACCATTGATAGCTATGGATAGATCATCCAAACAGAAAACAAATAATGAAATAGCAGCCCTAAATGACACATTAGATGAAATGGACATAATTGACATTTACAGAGCACTTCATCCTAAAACATCAGACTATACATTTTTTTCTAGTGTACATGTAACATTCTCAAGGATAAACCATATATTGGGACATAAAACTAACCTCAGCAAATTTAAGAAGATTGAAATTATAACAAACATATTCTCTGATCACAAGGCTTTGAAATTGGATATCAACTGCAAAAAGAAAGCAGGAAAAAACACAAATACATGGAGATTAAACAACATACTTTTAAAGAACGACCAGGTCAAAGAAGAAATTAGAGGAGAGATCAAAAGATACTAGAAACAAATGAGAATGAAAATACATCCTACCAAAATGTTTGAGACGCAGCAAAAGCAGTTTTAAGAGGGAAATTTATATCATAATAAAACTTCTTTAAAAAACTTAAAAGCTTCTGCACAGCAAAAGAAACCATCGACAAAATAAAGAGGGAACCGACTGAATGGGAGAAGATTTTTGCAAATAGTGCCTCCGATAAGGGCCTAATATCCAAAATATACAAGGAACTCATGCAACTCAACAACAACAAAAAAACAAACAACCCAATTGAAAAATGTGCAGAGGCCCTGAAGAGACATTTTTCCAAAGAGGACATACAAATGGCAAATAGACATATGAAAAAATGCTCAACATCACTAATCATCAGAGAAATGCAACTAAAAACCACAATGAGATATCACCTCACCCCAGTTAGAATTGCTATCATCAACAAGACAAATAGTAACAAGTGCTGGACAGTCTGTGGAGAAAAAGGAACTCTCATACACTTTTGGTGGAAAGGATGTGTGGAGGTTCCTCAAAAAATTATGAATAGAATTACCGTATGATCCAGCAATCCCTTTCCTGGGTATCTACCCAAAAAATCTGAAAACATTTATCCATAAAGACATGTTTGCTCCAGTGTTCATTGCAGCTTTATTTATGGTGGCCAAGACAGGGAAACAACCAAAATGTCCTTCGATAGATGAATGGATAAAGAAGTTGTGGTATATATACACAATAGAATACTATTTGGCAGTAAGAAAAGATGAAATAAGACCATTTGTGACAACACGGATGGATCTTGAGAATATAATGCTAAGCGAAATAATGTCAGACAGAAAAAGCAGAGAACCATACGATTTCACTGATATGTGGTATATAAACCAAAAACAGCAAAAGAACAAGACAAACAAATGAGATACAAAAACTCATAGACACAGACAATAGTTTAGTAGTTACCAGAGGGTAAAAGGGGAGGCGGGTATTAGATGAGAGTAAAGGGGATCAAATGTATGGTGATGGAAGGAAAACTGACTCTGGATGGTGAACACACAATGGGATTTATAGATGATGTAATATAGAATTGTACACCTGAAATCTATGTAACTTTATACTAACAGTTGTCACCCCAGTAAACTTTAATTTAAAAAAATGCAGGATAAACCAATGGCTTTTAATGTAGCAGAGCACAAAACAGTTCATGATGTGGCTTGAGAATCCACATTCCAATTAATCACTTTGAAAATACCACTTGTTAAGTTCTGTTGTAGTATAAAAGAGTGTCTTCTTTTTATATGATATTTTTAACTTTATTAAATCATCTTTTTTTTGCCCAAATAATACTGCAAAAGCTAGATTTGTCTTTTAATCGGGTTGTGCTTCGAAATAAATTTTCTCGTCATTCTTATATTCAGCATAGTAGGTGGCTCATAGGTTACATGCCTGAAATGGACAGGACTGAATTAAAACATGAGACTAGAACTTATTTCTGGAAGCCAAGCTTGATGGTAAAAACTGGACAGCAAATTTATCAAAAACTGAATATTCAAAGCCAAAATTAATCTCTAAAGACACAAGTGTTCAATTTCTGAAGAGATTCTTATAATCCAGATAACTACTTAACACTCACCCTTAATTATCACTTACATTCTGAGCATTTAATTGTTTGTAAACTTCTCTCTCTAAGCAGGTGGAACAAAAAATAAGGAGGTGATAATCACATGCAAACTATGTGGAGGGTAATAAATATGAAATTAGAAAAGATCAATAAGAATTGTAAAATCCTGCCATTCATACAACAAAATTTAATGAATACAAGATACAGAAACAGAAGAGACTATGAGCTAAATATCTGTATCTGTATCTATATCTATATCTATATCTATATCTATATCTATATCTATATCTATATCTATATCTATCTATCTATATCTATCTATCTATCTATCTATCTATCTATCTATCTATCTATCTATCTATCTATACATACACACATGTGTACATAGTCAGACAATTACATTTGTAAACTTGTTGCAACAATGTTGCTAACCTTTTTTTATATCAGAGGGGTTATTCATTAACAGTTAACCAAGTTTACTATTTGGAAGTGCTGAAAAGGTTGCATGAAAAGTAAGACGACCTGAACTTTTCCCCAACAATTCATGCCTCTTGCATCACAATGCTCCAGCTCACAGGGCACTGTCTATAAGGGAGTTTTGAGCCAGTAAACAAATAACTGTATTGGAACACCCTCCCTACTCGACTGATCTGACCCCCTATGACTTCTTTCTTTACCCAAAGATAAAGGCAATATTGAAAGGAGGACATTTTGATGACATTCAGGACATCCAAGGTAGTAGGATGACAGCTCTGGTGGCCATTCCAGAAAGAGTTCCAAATTGCTTTGAAGGGTGGACTAGGCACTAGTGTCAGTGCATAGCTTCCAAAGGGGAGTATTTCAAAGGTGACCATAGTGATATTCAGCAATGAGGAATGGAGCACTTTTTCTAGGATGAGGTCATGAACTTAATTGTCAGACTGTGTGTATCCCAACTACCTGAAACCTACATTTTAATACGAATAACACAAGTTGCCATAAAAATTGCAAAAGAAAGAGTCTTTAAAAGAGAGAACATACTATGTGCCAGGTGTATGGTAGGAACTAAGTACCAACAGGGAACAGTCAGAGAAGACTCTGGAAGGCAAAACAACTGAGGTAGGCAATCAGGAAGACAATGCAGTGGTGACTAGATGAAAGGGTCCAAGGGCATTAGAGGTGAGTACGTATGGCCAACGTCATGGAGGTAAGAATAAATCTGATGAAGAGGAATAAATCTTGCATCTTTCTGATCAGACTTTTGAGGTCAATGATGCATAAAAATTCTAAAGCTACTAATTTCAAGCAAATATTCATATTTTTTTCTCATAATTTAATTCAGGAGCAGAAGACAGTGTGGGCATATTGTGGAAGCAAGGTGTAATTCGCAAGATTGAATGATGGCAAATTCAGTATTTATGGAGCCAGCTACATTTTTATCCCGTTGATTTTTATAAAAACATTTGCAAAATTTACTGAGACTTCCATATGCTTCTAAGATCATTTTGTTGTTCTTGTTCTTCCCAACAATAACAAAAAAAAACTATACATGGATCTGACATGGTGAGATATTATGCAGTTTATAAAAATCCTGAACAAAAAAAAAAGTTTGATGTAGGAATTATAAAGATATTCATGCATGTAATTCACAAAGAAAATACCTCTACTAATAATCACTTCTCTCATTAGTACCAACTATTAAATCACCTTCCTACGAGAAAGCATCTAGCTATATTATATAACAGGGGGAAAGGAAATATTGAAAATCAAATATTCCAAACACCAATAAATTTGGTCAATCCAGAAATTTAAAAATATTGCTCACATAATGTCATACTATGTTTAATGAAAATAAAAATATGTTTCCATCTTATATTATGATTGTTTATTTTCAAAGAGACATTTCTTACTAAAACATAGTTACAAAGTTATTTGGAGTTCCACAAACTTCCATAAATCTGCAAACAAAGAAACTGTCCCTAGCATCACAGAGGGGGGATCCAATTGTAATGACCCCCTAAATTCACAAATGCACGTAAGCACAAATGTCAGGACTGGAGTCAGCAGTCTCTTGAGAAAAGCCTCATCTTCTCCATATGAGATGTCCTCCTTCCTCATGCTCACATACCGTGTTTCCCCGAAAATTAGACCTACCCCCAAAATAAGCCCCAGTTAAGATCTCAGCCAGACGGACACATTTAGTACGTTATGATGATGTTCCAGAAGAAGATGACATGACTGTATTTGAATAAACGTAGATTGTTGTACATGAAAAAATAAGACATTCCCTGAAAATAAGCCGTAATGGAGGAAAAAATAATATAAGACCCGGTCTTATTTTCGGGGAAACATGGTAGCACCCTGGCTTACTTCTAATACAGAACTCATCAGGGTGAATTGAAGTTGCACAAGTACATGTTTTCTTCTACTATATGATGTCCTTGAGGGTAGCACTCAGATCTGTGTTTGGCATGAGGAATTCAACAACTTTTTATTGAGTGAATGAAAAGCAACTATTGCCAGAGTCATATTACAAAAAAAAAAAAAATTATCTCCAAACAAATAGAATATGTCCAGCTTATGTTTCTTGTCATGGATAATAAACAATTGTGGTCAATTTTAACATTTTTCTGTCCTTATGAATGTCATATTGTACAATGTTTTATATCTAATTCCTTACATATAATAATAATGTTATACATACTGAGTTATTTACTTTATGGTACCAAGGCAATCTTGTTATTTCACAAATACTTTTTTTTTTTTCCCCATAAAGTTCTCATTCTTTATTCTACCCAAGGTCACTCTACCTGAGAGTTTCAGAGTACGGATATAATGGCATAAGGAATTGTCCTAGGAAACTTGTAGTCTTCTTTAACAGAGTTTTGTTCTCTCTCAGGTTCCTTATAAAGCCTGCCCTCATTTTAAGGTGTTGCCTGTTGTGTTATGGGGCTTCACAAACATGGCTTGAAGCATACAAAATTCTGTGGTCATTTAGGAGACGATTCCTCTTCTTTTTAGTGATTTATTCTTTGAGAAGGCAAATCTGCTTCTGTCACAGTGTTTTACAGAGTTTTAACTGGGTAACTACTTTTAGCTTTTGTCTAATGCTTCCTTCTTCTCCCTTCTCATCCACTCTTTATCCATTCATCCACGGAGGGATACCAAGGCTGCCTCAACATTTTGGCCATTGTAAACAATGCTGCAATGAACATATGGATGCACTTGTCCCCTTGAAGTAGCGTTTTGTATTTCTTTGGATAAATACCCAGAAGTGGGATTACTGGGTCTGTAGTTGTCTCTTGTTATATAGCATTTGTTTTCAAGTCACTGTTGTCTGGTATAAGTATTGCTACTTTGTTTTTGTTTGTTTCTATTTTCATGAAATACTTTTTCATCCCTTTATTTTCAGTCTGTGTGTCTTTCAATCTGAAGTGAGTCTCTTACAGGCAGCATATATAGGGGTCTTGTTTTCTTATCCATCTAGCCACCCCATCTTGTGAATGGAACCTTTTATCCATTTACATTTAAAGTAATTGTTGGTAGGTATATAGTTATTGCCAATTTATTATTCATATTTTTGCATTCTTTTTTCTCTTCCTCTTCTTCTTTAAGAAGTCCCTCTAAGACTCCTTGTACTATTGGTTTGGTGGTGATGAACTCCTTTAGCTTTTTCTTGTCTGGGGAACTCTTTCTCTGTCCTTCGATTTCAAATGATAGCCTTGCTGGGTAGAGTAATTTTGGTTGTAGGTCCTTTCACTTCATCACTTTGACTATTTCCTGACAATCCCTTCTGGCCTGCAAAGTTTCTGTTGAGAAATCAGCAGACAGTTATACGGGAGCTCCCTTATGGGTAACTAACTGCTTTTCACTTGCTGCTTTTAAGATTCTTTCTTTGTCTTTAACCTTTGGCATTTCCATTATGATGTGTCTTTGCATGGTCCTCTTTGGGTTCGACATGTTTGGGACTCTGCAGTTCTTGGGCTTCTATATCTATTTCTTTTGCCATATTAGGCAAGTTGCAAGTTTTTAGTCATTATTTCTTCAAATAGGTTTTTAATTCCTTGTTCTCTCTCTTCTCCTTCTGGCACCCCTATGATGCGAACATTAGTATGCTTGATGTTGTCCCACAGTCTCCTTAAAATCTCATTTTTATTTTTTTTAGTTCTTTCTTATAATTGTTGTTCTAACTGATGTTTTCTGCTACGTTATCTTCTAAATTGCTGATTTGACCCTCTGCTTCACCTAATCTACTGTTACTTCCCTCTCATGTATTCTTCAATCAGTTATTGTATTCTTTATTTCTGTTTTTTTTTTTTTTTTTTTCATATTTTCCATCTCCATTTTTTCTGTTTCCTATCTCTTGAAGTTCTCACTGAGATCATTGAGCATCCTTATAACCAGCATTTGGAACTCTGTGTCTGGTAGATTGCCTGTCTCCATTTTGTTTAGTTCTTTTATTGGAGCTTTGCTCTGTTCTTTTATTTGGGACAAGTTTCTTTGTCCCCACATTTTGGCTACCTCTCTGTGATTGTTTCTATGTAGGGCTTCTATGCCTCCTGGTCTTAATAGAGTGGCCTTACATAGGATGAATCCTGTGGGACCGAGTGGTGCAGTATCCCTGGTCACCAGCTGTGTCCCTTGTGTGGGTTGTGTGTGCCCTCCTGTTGTAGTTGAGCATTGGTTGCTGTCTGCACTTCAATTGGAGGGATTGACCCTCAGGGTAAATGGTTGTAAGGACTGGCTGTGATTACAGTGGAGAAGTATTGTGCAGGATCTCACATTATAGATCATAGTTCATTTTAGCGTTCCGGTACCTGCACAGTTTGCTCTTTGGGTGACTCATCCTTCAAGACAGCCTGTTCGAAGCAGGCCACTGGAAGTGCCACACCCAGGGCCTCTTGGGAGGGGCTCCACCACATGCCAAGTTGAGCCACAGCCTGTGACCTGCCCAGGGCCACTTGGCATAAACCTCAACACACTAGGCTTGGGGGTGTCTCAAGGAGCCAATCTGCAAACCAAGGCCTGCTGTCACTAGTGCCAGGCTTCAGGCTGCTCAGTCAGATGTATGGGACATACTGAAGCCAGATGCTGCTTGTTTGTGTTTTGTGAATTTTTGGGAGATTTTTATGAAAGCCTACAGCAAGAACTTGTTTGTATGGAAAAGCCACTGGAAGAGGCATGGGTGTGCCTAAAAGTTGGGTGGGGTGATGTCTCAGGGAATCACTAGGGCCGGGCAGACAAAGGTTATAGTCAGTTCAATGGAGACACAGACATAGCAGATGCCTGTATCTGCACATGTGGAAGTGGGAGCGCTCAACAAAGAAACAATGGCTTCTGCTAGCTCCTCTGTTTGGGAGAAAGTTGCCCCTCCAGCCCTCATTCTGAAGTTAGACAATTTAGTTCATCCCCATATGCTCTGGTGCCTTTTGAGCTGCTGTCCCAGTGCTGGAGCTCAGAGCTTGTGAGTCCATCATTAAGTAAGTCCACATCTGGGCTCTTTAAGATGAGTACATGAGGCAGTAGCTGCCCTCCAGTTCACTCAGCCACAATGTCTGCTGGTTTTCACAGAGAGAAGTTATAGGGACTTCTGTCCCTGGCACTATAACCCTAGCCTGAGGAGCCTGATGTGGGGCTGGAACCCTTGGCTTTTCCAGGGGGGGCTCCACAGCTGTGACATCCCTCCCAATTTAAAACAGTGACACAGGGGTGTGGGACCAGCCCGTTCTATGTCTCTGCCCTTCCTACCAGTCTCAAAGTATCTTCTCCTTCTGTATCTCCATAGTTGCAGGACTTCAGGTCAGCTGGACATCAGGAAATTTTCAATGATGGTTGTTCTGTAACCTAGTTGTAATTGATGTCCTCCTGAGAGAAGGTCAGCACAGCATTTACTGACTCTACCATCTTGACTGGAAATCCTACAAATACTTTTTAACTTTAAATTAATTTAAGCAATCTTATTCTGGGATAGATATATAGATCTATATATCTATATCTAGAGAGAGAGAGAGAGGGGGGAGGGAGAGAGAGGGATGGAGGGACACGGAGGGAGGGAGGGAAGGAAGGAGGGAGGGAGGAAGGGAGGGAGGAAGGGAGGGAGGGAGTGAGAGTGTTCATGGGAAGAAAACACTAGCTGATAATTTATATTTATAATAAGTAAATTAAACTATTTAGAGATACGTCAGTCTTACCTCCGAGCACTGTAGGTGTATAATCAATAGGCACGTTTATAATTACAAAGGATATTACATATGGCTATAATATAGTTAACCTCAAACTTGACTTGTTTTAATTACATTAATGCTTACAAACAGTGCTTGACCATACAGATGATCTTCAGTTTTAAAGTTTAAAAACCAGTTGAATAATCACTTTTGAGATAGTGAAGAGCTCATCATTAGTCTTTCATGCATATAATTCATAACAAATTATTTCTTTTGGTTGTACAGATAGAAATAGTATTGATAGTAATTACCTACATTTCCTCAGCTATAAAGATAAACTGCTTTAATAATTTCTTCTTGCAATTTCTATCTATCTATTGCTTTAGGTTCCAAATCCCATTGACCACATTGTTACTGAAGCCCTTCTGTGTACATAGCTTTACATTAAGTATTATTCTCATGTTAATAATGATAGTTATTTGCACTGTCTGCAGTTTGATTTTTACTAATAGACTCCCATTATTTAAAAACATGCAAAAACTCTCTATAGTCACTTGTAATTTCCTATTAAATCTCATAAAAAAATAAATCTTACATTTGGCAAAAATAATTTTCTTAAGAAGAAATTCACTACTCCACTCAGTTTAACAAAGTATAATTCAAATAATGGAAAAGCTTATGTACAGATAGGGTTTTTCCGGTAACAAAAGCAATGAAATAGAACCCCAGTATTTTAAACATTGAAGGGAACTTAGTCCACTATTTTCCAAATTTTTCTTCTTTGGAACTTTAGTGTTATCAGATCTGAATAAGTGTTATTTAATAAAATGTGCCTTGCTAAAATACAGTTGTTAAACATGGCATGCAATGCCACCTTAGAAATTAACCTTGAACAATGGTCAATTTTATTTAAATAAAGTCTTCTTTATTTGATCCCTGAGCCCTTTCGCATCTTGTTTATAAGTATCTAGTTTCCCAAAGCATTATATGTGATATAAAGATTTTATCTCTGGTGGTTCTAAATCATGGCCTCAGCATCTCTGACATTCCTCCCATTGGGGGGTCTATATCCCCATACCTTGAGTTTGGGTGTGCTCATTACTTGTGGGCTTGTTATTTGCCCAGTTCAGTAAGGTGACCTATGTGATTTCTGAATCTAAGTCCTAAATGTCTATGCAGCTTCAGCTTGGTTCAAGTGCATGCACATCAGAAGCAATCTCAGAACTCAGTTGCCATGCTGTTAAGAACCCCAAACAGAAACATCACATCTACATACTTTAGTGAATAATTTCAGCTACTCCTGACTTTTGAGTCATCCAGTGCCCGGTGTCAGACATATGAGTGAAGATGCCACTAGATTAGTACTGTCCAAGAGAACAATCTGTGATGATGGAAATAGTCTATATATTTGCACTGTAGCCAGTAGCCAAATTTGGCTATTGAACATTTAAAATATGGCTAGTGTAACTACAAAACTTAATAATTAGCTACATTTAATTTTAATTACTGTAAATTTAAATACTAATACTGGCTACTCTATTGGACAGTAGGCACATAATTCCAGCCCCTAGCCATTTGTATCACCCTCTGCTGACTTCTCCAAAATCACAGACCAAAAATAAATCATCCTGTTTTATCTTGTCCAAATTCATGATCTATATGAGCATTTCTGCATTACTCAACAAAGTTTGGAGTAATTTGTCATGCAGCAATAAATAACTGAAACAAAATGCCCACCTCTTAAGTATTAGAGATAAATAAACTGAGGTCCAAAAATTGTGCTTTGCACATAATTAGATGACAAGTTTGCTGAAAAACATAGAATATAATGCAGGAAATAGTTTTTTGAAAATTCTATCACAAATGGACTATTTTAATAATGTTATTAAACTTGATAACCTGAAACTTATGAGTGAGATATTTCTCTTTTACATAATGCATAATGCATTACTGAAATATACTGTGTAAGTGGCCATAAAGAATGACTGTAATTCCATTAGTTATATAAAGCTCCTTACCTTAAAATGAAAAATATTGAAATAAAATTACTTGCATACAAGTTTTAACACTAAATATTAAGTGATGTAGATATGGTACACATTGATAAAAAAGATAACATTACAATAATTCTGATAATCCTCCCACCCCTCAATGTTGTTATTTAATACCAATATTTAATACTATTTATTAAGTGAAATATCTTTTTTCATTTCCGATGTAATCGGTATGTAAGTTAACAGTATCAGAATAAATTAGGAACACAAATCAGCAACATCCCTATCTCCCAGCAGCTCGACAGTTTTGTTATAGTTCAGATTCCCAAGGACAGTCTCAGGACCAAGATATTGACTTGCACCACTGCACTTTTCTGACTAATTATTACCAATGCAGACCCTCCAGTTAATCAGTTCATTCTTACAGTAACAGTGGCCTTCAGTTTAAATTCATTATGCTGACAAATGAAAACATTACTGCTGGACAACAACTGCTTTAATTAAAAATATTTTTGACAAAGATTAGAAGACTACTGCATGCTTAAGTATACCAAATTGACTACCAAAGTTTCTGTCCTCCAAGAATTCAGGCTTTCTTTGACGTATGCATTCAACATTTTGTAAATTTTGAAAAGGAGTTTCCCCTTTAATAGCATTTATCTTGAGAATTATGTCAGTAGGATGAGCCTGTAAAGAAAACTGGTTAGGAAACCTGTGAAATTCATTGATCCTTTTTTCCTAATGTATGGCCAGGTTATTTGAGATGCAACGAAGGGAGGTGGGAAAGTAGAAGACACTAATTAAAATGAGGTTAGGGAAATTGTGTTGAAGTACCTTGACTATCTGCAAGAAGAGTTCGATGCAGGGGATAGAGAAATGGAAACTCAATAAATTATGTGTTTGCATGGAACATTTTGTGTAATCCTCATAACTTCCCAATGAGGTCGATCCTATTATTCTTATTCTTAATCTGCGTAAGAATAAATTCAAGCTTACACAATTAAGTAACTTGCAGCTTGCCCAAGGTTATATAGGTAGTCTATTGCAATCTGAATTAAAAGAAATTTCCTTTTACAAAACTCATGCCACATTATGATGTTCTCTATAATACGTCAAAGAGACAGAGAGACAGAGAGATACAGAGAAAGACAGAGTGACAACTCAAGACTATATTCTAAATATACTTGATAATTTATTTTCCTCTTGTCTGGTCTAAAAATAGTTTGTCTCTAGGTTTCAGGCAATATATCCAAGATTAATCAAGTAAACAGCATTATGCAAAGACATGAATGATTATTATAATTATTAATTTAATTAACAACATAAATTATGTTCTATGCTACAATTTTTTTCCAATGGCTTTAAAAACTGCATCAGTTTATTTTGGACCTCCCTAATAGTCTTGAATATAGGAGTGAATGAAGACATCCGAATATCAAGGGAAGACCTGATTACAGAGTTGAATCTTATTGCCCTTTGTTTCTCCACTAGACAGGAGAAATCTGATAGATATGCACTGAGTATGTGAATGTCCATGCTTATAAACACATGCTGGTGGTATTACCTGAGGCCTTCAGACCAGACTCTATGTCACATATAGCCAAGAAAACCACTGCTTATAATATAAACAATAAAGGCATTGTCCATTCTTTTTAAGAATTCTCTGTTCTGCTCTTACTTATGAGTAAAAAGAAACAATCAACAATATTCTTGGTAATGATTCTATGTCAAGAAATCTATTTTTTTTTTCTTTTCCTTTTTAATTAAAGTTTATTGGGGTGACAATTGTTAGTAAAGTTACATAGGTTTCAGGTGTACAATTCTGTTATATATCATTTATATATCACATTGCGTGTTCACCACACAGAGTCAGTTCTCTTTCCATCACCATATATTTGATCCTTTTTACCCCCCCTCCCCACCTACCCTCTGGTGACCACTACTAAACTATTATCTGTGTCTATGAGTTTTTGTTTCTTCATTTGCTTGTCTTGTTCCTTTGTTCTTTTCAGTTTTATATACCACATATCAGTAAAGGCAAATGGTTCTTGACTTTTTCTGTCTGACTTATTTCGCTTAGCCTTATAATCTCAAGATCCATCCATGTTGTCACAAATGGCACTACTTCATCTTTTCTTATTGCAGAATAGTATTCCATCGTGTATATATACCACAACTTCTTTATCTAATCATCTATCGAAGGACACTTTGGTTGTTTCCATGTCTTGGCCATTGTAAATAGAGCTGCAATTTTTTTTAAAATAATACATTTTGTTTACTAAGCAAATTAATTGTCAATATATTTTTAGAAAGTATTCATTAAAATAATTTAAAAAGAAATTCTCTGGGCTTATATTAAGATAATGTTAAAATATCTAGAAAAATTACCTGTTAGAATTATTGATTCAGCATTACTGTACTCACCAGGTTCCATGTGGATACTTCATAAAATTCTCACAGCAATCCTGTGGACTGTTTATTATTATGTACATATGGATGAACTGAATGAAGACCAGAGATGTAACTTACTAAAGATCCCCTCACGAGTAAATGACAGAACTTTATCTTAACCCAGGATTATCGTATTCAAATTACAGTGAATTATTATAGCATCACACTGTCCCTCATTTCTCATCAGAGCTGGATTAAATGAGGTAAATTTGTGATATGTCTCTTACAGCAAAGTTAGTTTATGATTGTCACATCTAAATTGTAAAGCAAACTATGTTAAATGAGTTCTGCATTAGTACTATATTTGAAAAGTATCTTGTTAGTTTTTCTATTTAAAAAAAATACAAATGGATTTTTAATACACATATTATGAAACATTGAATTTATAAAATAAATTCTTCACCAGTATTCTCCTAGTGTTCATACTCTGTGCAATGTAGATTATACTTTGAAAAGAAAGAGCTAACAGAGGATTAAAAAAAAGGAAAATTATGTAATTAAGAAACTAAGACTATTCTTAATTATTTGCCATTTAGAAATTCATTAATGAGCATCTAGGTTTTTTTCGTTTGTTTGATTTTTACTAAAAGGCTCCAGTTAAATTTTAATGGATAGTCTATCTCGATTAGTAATTTTTGTTTCTTTTTTGGAACTGATTGTTTTGAAACAAGCTTCATGTAGTTACCTATTGTAAAACAGGCATAAGAAAATAAAACTAAAATATCTTGGCAGACTAATTACTCTTCACCATCAATGATATCAAATTTAATCCATATTACTTCCAGTATTGAATAAAAATGATTGATGTCTGTCCCATATGGGAGGTGCTAGTTGCAAATATCTTTTCCCATTGGTTGGCTGCCTCTTTATTTTGTCGATGGTTTCTTTTGCTGTGCAAAAGCTCTTTAGTTTGATATAGTCCCATTCATTTACTTTTGCTTTTACTTCCCTTGCCTTTGAAGTCAAGTTCATAAAATCCTCTTTGAACCCAAGGTCCATAAGTTTAGTATGTAGACTTCCTTCTACATACTTTATTGTTTCAGATATGGCATGTTTAGGTCTTTGATCCATTTTGCGTTAATTCTAGTATAAGGTGACAGCAGTCTAGTTTCATTCTTTTGCATGTGGCTTTCCAATTTTCCCAGCACCATTTATTGAAGAGGCTTTCTTTTCTCCATTGTATGTTTTGGGCTCTTTTATTTAAAAGTATATGCCCATATATTTGTGGGTTTATTTCTGAGTTCTCAATTCCATTCCATTGGTCTGTGTGTCTACCAATACCATGCTATTTTGATTACTGTCACTTTGTAGTATAAACTGAAATCAGGAAGTGTGATATCTCCAGCCGTGTTCTTTATTCTCAGGATTGCTTTGGCTATTCAGAGTATTTTGTGTTTCCATATAAATCTGAAGGCTTTTTCTAGTGTTTCTTTAAAAAACGCCATTGGGATTTCGATGGGGATTACATTAAATCTGTACCTAATATCCAAAATATATAAAGAACGCATACAATTCAAAAAAACAAAAAAAACAAAGAATCCTATTAAAAAAAATAGGCAGAGGACCTGAACAGACACGTCTCCCAAGAAGACATACAAATGGCCAACAGATATATGAAAAATGCTCAACTTCACCAGCTTTTAGGGAAATGCAAATCAAAACCACAATGAGATACCACCTCATACCTGTTAAAATGGCTATTATCAAGACAAGTAATAACAAGTGCTGGAGAAGCTGTGCAGAAAAAGGAACCCTCATACACTGAAAGTGGGAATGTAAATTGGTACAGCTGCTATGGAAAGCAGTGTGGAGGTTCCTCAAAAAAATAAGAATAGAATTGCCATACCACCAGCAATCCCTCTTTTGGGTATCTATCCTAAAATTCTGAAAACAATCCATAAAAATATATGTACCGCTATGTTCATTGCAGTATTTTTCACGGTGATCAAGACATGGAAACAACCAAAGTGTCCTTGAATAGATTATTGGATAAAGAAGATATGGTATATGTACAATGAAATATTACTTGGTTATGAGAAAAGACAAAATACTGCCATGGATGTATTTTAGGATTATCATTCTAATCCAAATAAGTCAGACTGAAAAAGTCAAGAACCATATGACATCACTCATATGTGGGAGATAAAAGTGAAAGCAACAAATGAACAAGACACACAAACAAAAACTCATTGTCACAGACAACAATTTAATGATTATCAGGGTGTAAAGGGGAGGAGGGATGGTAGAAGAGGATAAAGGGAGTCAAATAGATAGTGATGGAAGGAGAACTGACTCTGGGTGGTGAACACACAATGTAATATACAAATGTACATATTATAAAATTGTACACTTGAAACCTATATAATCTTACTAACCAATATCACCCCAATAAATTTAATAAAATTTTTAAAAATGACTGATGTTTGATAATTTTGAAAGAGAACATGTTTTTGAAATTTTATAAAGTTATATTAAGACACAAATATATATTTTGAGGAACTGACTTAGCAAAGAAAATTATATTATAGAATAAAAGACCTATGAAGGGGAAGTTCAGAAAACAATTTATGGATTAAATGTACTGTAATCTAAATAGCCATACATATTAGTTGAGTGGAAGTGAAATAACAACAAAGCTTCAAAATATCTACTGGCTTAATCAGTCTAAACTTTTCTGGAAATGGGCGGGTATGTTAGCTATCACTAAGATATCATTACAAATTATAGGATTTAATTCAAAATGAAATGCTATTGTTAAAAACGGAAAGTTATAGACATATTACAATGTTAGTTTACTATCATAGGTTTTAGAAAAACAAGAATATCAGTAATAAAGGCCTATAAAAATTGAGATCCATCAGAACCTAGACATTAAAAAGTTACGTTTTGCAAATGATACATATGGTGCTCCTTTGTGTTCAAAGCCCATACATCATAGAGGGCTCATACCTGCTATCTGAATCATCAGTGTCATAGGTCATAGACTGTACTGAATATCTAGAGAATAATTACCTTCTCGATGGCAAATGTTATGACCTTTAATCCCTAATTATCTAGGGAGAGTTTACATTTGTCTCCATATATAAATTCATACATTCAGAAATTGTCAAGTTACATTAGGAGATTAATTTGGCCTTTGGTCATAACCAATTATATTTATCATTTACATATAGCTAATAAAAATAAATGTTTACCAGTATGTTCACAATATATTCTTTAAATGTTATTTACTTTTTTGATAAAATGATGGTATTTACATTCATAATTCCTTTTGAAATTCAGATAAGAAAGTGATTCAGAAACTAAATTATCTTTTTCATGTATATTTATTTTTATATTTATGAGCTCTATAGAAAGAAAACAAAAGAGATCTTTTCTGTCACTCTTCAATTCTGTAACTTTAAAAATGGTACTAAGAGCTATGAGAGCTCAATTATTGTTATGTTAGAGTAGGCACAATTGCCTTCTATTCCATTTTAACAGTACAGCTACCAAACTGATCTCCTTCTGAGGAAAATGGAACCTATACACATGCAAAGCATTAAATTACAATATACTGTGGTTAAATAACGTATTTAAGAATATTCATGACCCGAATGAGAAGACATCATGGCAACAACAGTTTGAACCTCGAATACAGAATTGAGACGTACACTGTTGTACTTCATAATTTTGAAACCTTGGACAAGCAAGTTAATTTTCTTGGAACTTAGTTACCTCCTCTCTAAAATAAGAATAAAAGAATACCTCGTGGAAAAGTCAGGAGAATGAGAAGCAATGTTATAAAACAGTGCATCATAAATATTGAGCACTTAATAAGTGATAAAGTTTTTTTTTCCTTTTAATTATATTATTCTGACGGTTATTACCAGAGTCCTATAAGGATGTGAAGTACTTGCATGTAAAATGCCTTAAAGTTACAGGGATTGAGGTAAAAAGTGTAATTTCAAGGTAAGGAAACAACAGAAGGCATGAAAGAAAAGCTTGAGAAGAAACTGATTTGCATTAAGACAATTATTTTGCTTTCAAGAGGGAAGGACCTAGAAAACCAAGATGATATTACAAAGCTGGAGACTGTCAAAGGGAATAGGTGCTGGACATTGTCTTGTAGTGAAGGAGCTATTAAAACAAACAAACAAACAAACAAACAAACAAACAAACAAACATTCTGAGGATGTGAATGTTTCTGTTACATTTGAAGTGGTGGCTTTAATAAGCTAAGTTTGTACCCTTCTTTTACCATAACATACTGTTTGTTAGGAACAGGGGTTTTTCCCTTGTATAAATCAAGGAAGAGACACTGGTTGATGTGGTATGGATAAGTGATTCCCTATTTGAAAATAAGCAGAAGTGAGCATTAAAAAAAGTATTACTGTAAATTCACAAAGTATTGGAGAAAGCTTTAAGATTTATAGCATGTGGACCTGTAATTTTAGCCAGTATTATCCAGAGTTCAAGTGAGTAAGATTGCAGACAATAGAGCCAGACTGCCTGCACTAGAACACTGGCTTCTCCTACTATTCTGTGTGCATGGCAAGTTACTTAACGTTTCTTTTTTTTTTTTTTTAATTTTATTTTATTAAATTTATTGGGGTGACAATTGTTAGTAAAATTACATAGATTTCAGGTGTACAATTCTGTATTACATCATCTATAAATCCCATTGTGTGTTTATCACCCAGAGTCAGTTCTCCTTCCATCACCATATATTCGATCTCCCTTACCCTCATCTCCCACCCCCCACCCCCCACCCCCCTTACCCTCTGGCAACTTAACATTTCTATGCCTCACTTTCCTCACTGTAATGATAGCAATTACAGCAGTGCCTGACTGATTTTGTTGTAGGCATTAAATGAATTAATATGTGTTATGCTCCTAGAACAATGTTCAGCACATATGAAGAGCTTAAATACAGGCTACTGTTAATTTTTAAGACAGCCGCAGTTAACTTTCCATCAGTAGCTATTATTATAATGTAAAATATATTAAGTGGAATAAAGATCTTTAAAGTCCCCAAAAGGAAGTGTTGAGACACCTATGGTCAAACGGTGATCAGAAACTGCTGACTGGTAAAGCTCTCATGTCTTCATTCACCTGTATTTCTTTCAGGAAAATGAAAATAAAATAGTCTATCTATGGCATTTTAATAATGTTTACCTCCTTACAATTTAGCTTCTTACGGTGGAGGTCTTAAGTAGGGTGGCAGAAAATAGAATAAGAGAATAAGCACAAAAATTCACTTACCTGAATATACTGTTGTTCCTACATTGTTAATATGTCTCCATTACAAGATTTTTAAAAAAGTTTCTTCAATCAAGGACCTGAGTAGAGTCTTTGTTTTTGTTTTTTTGTTTTTTGGTTTTGTTTGTTTGTTTGTTTTTTGTTTTTGTTTTTTGTCTTTAGGGTTTTCTGCATAAAGAATTATGTCATCTGCAAAAAGGTGATAACTTGACTTCTTCATTCCCAATTTGGATGCCTTTTATCTCTTTCTGCTGACTGATTGATCTGGCTAGGATTTCCAATACTTTATTGAATAACAGTGTTGAGAGGCGGCATCATTGTCTTGTTCCTGATCTTAGAGGAAAACCTTTCAGCTTTTCACCAAAGCCTAGCTGAAGTTTTGCGCTTTATGGCCTTTATTATGCTGAGGTACTTTCATTCCATAGCTGTTTCATTAAGCATATTAATCATAAATGGATGTTGTATCTTGTCAAATGGTTTTTCTGCATCTGTTGATTTTATCATGATTTTTATCCATTATTTTGTTTATGTGGTGTATCACATTGGTTGATTTGTTTATTTTGAATCATCCTTGTGCTCCTGGAATGAACCCCACTTGATTGTGATGTATATACATTTTTAATGTATTGTTTTATTCGATTTGCTAGTACTTTGTTTAGGATTTTTGCATCTGTATTCATCAGAGATACTTGTCTGTACTTTTATTTTTTGTGTTATCCTATCAGGTTTTTGTATCCGGGTAATGTTAGCCTCATAAAATGAGTTAAAGAGTTTTGCCTCTTCTTCAATTTTTTAGAAAAGTTTGAGAAAAACAGGTATTAAATCATCTTTGAATGTTTGATAGAATACATGAGTGAAGCTATCAGGTCCTGGGTTTTGGTTTTGTGGAGCTTTCTGATAAAATAATAAACAACTACGGTAAAGTGACAGGATAAAAAGCAAATGTATAATAATCCATTATGCTTCTTTATGGTAACAATGAAATTTCAGATAATGAAAAAAACAAAAAAATTCCCTTTGCAATTGAAACAAAAAGAACAAACACCTAGGAATAAACTTACCAAAACATGTGAAGGACCTATGCACTGAAAACTGTAAGACATTATTAAAATAAATCAAGAAGACACAAAGCAATGGAAAGATAGTCCGTGTTTATGGATTGGAAGATTCCATGGAAACAACTGAAGTGTCCTTTGACAGATGATTGGGTAAAGAGGCTGTGATACATATATATACAATGGAATATTATTTGGCAATAAGAAAAAAAATGTGACACACTGCCATTTGCGACACCATGGGTGTGTCAAGTTTATCACTACCCAAAGCAATGTACAGATTTAACATAATCCCTATCAAAATCCCAATGGCATATTTTTTAATCCAATGGCATTTTTTAAAGAAATAGAACAAAAATCATCAGATTTGTATGAAATCACAAAAGACCCCGAACAGCCAAAGGAATTCGGAGAAAAAAAAGAACAAGGCTGGAGATGTCACACTCCCCGACTTCAATTTATACTACAAAGTGACAATAATCAAAATAGCACAGTATTGGCAGAAAAACAGTCACACAGACCAATGGAGTAAAATTGAGAACACAGAAATGAATCCACATATATATAGGCAGATAATTTTCAACAAAGGAGTCAAAAACATACAATGGAGAAAAGAAAGCCTCTTCAATAAATGGTGCTGGGAAAATTGAAAAGCCACATTCAAAAGAATGAAACTAGATTGCAATCTGTCACCACAAACCAAAATTAACTCAAAATGGATCAAAGACCTAAATATAAGACCTGAAACAATAAATTAAATAGAAGAAAACATAGATGTTAAACTTATGGACCTTGGCCTTGGAGAGGATTTTATGAATTTGACCTCAAAGGCAAAGAAAGTAAAAGCAAAAATAAATGAATGGGACTACATCATACTGAAAAGCTTCTGCACAGCAAAACAAAGCTTCTCCATCAACAAAACAAAGACGGAGATAATCGAATGGGAGAAGATATCTACAAACAACACTTTAGATAAGGGGGTAATACCCAAAATATATAGAGAACTCATACAACTCAACAACAACAACAACAAAAACACAAATAATCGGATTAAAAATGGGCGGAAGACCTGAACAGACACTTCTCCTAAGAGGACATACAACTGACCAACAAATATATGAAAATAGCTCAAGTTCACTAGCTATTACGGCAATGCTAATCAAAACCATAATGAGATACCATCTCATGCCTGCTAGAATGGCTATTATCAACAAGACAAGTAATAACAAGTGTAGGAGAGGTTGTAGAGAAAAAGGAACCCTCATACACTGTTGGTGGGAATGTACAATGGTACAGCCATGGAAAACAGTATGGAAGTTCATCAAAAAATTAAGGATAGAATCACCATATGACCTAGCAACCATCTTCTGGGTATCCACCCTAAATATCTGAAAATACTAATCCATAAAGATATACGTTTGTACTCCTATGTGCATTGCAGCATTAGTCACTGTGGCCAACACATGGAAACAACTGAAGTGTTGGATAAAGAGGATGTGGTACATATACATACAATGGAATTTTACTTGGCCATAAGATAAAAATGACACACTACTATTTGCAACAACATGGATGTGTGGAGTTTATCATGCTAAGCCAAAAATGTCAGACAGTAAAAGTTGAGAACCATATGATTTTGTTCATATTCGGAACGTAATACTGAAAGCAACAAAGGAACAAGAGACAGAAACAAACAAAAACTCAAAGACACAGACAACAGTTTAGTGGTTAGTAGAGGAAAATAGGATGGGGGGAGATAGATGACAGTAAAGGGGGTCAAATAACGGGGGTGCCAAAAAAACGTATATACATGACTTGTATTTATCTTTTGTTATCGGTATATATTGAGTATTGTAATTTTACTACAGGTTTTTTCCTTTCTTAAAATGTGTATATATATATATATATTTTTTGGCACCCTCTGTACGTATAGGGTGATCCAGGAGACTTGATTTTGGGTGGTGAACACACAATGCAATGTATAGATGATGTATTATAGAATTGTACACTTGAAACCTACATAATTTTATTAACCAATGCCACTATAATATATTTACTAAAAAAAAAAAAAAATTGGGGGGGGGTCTGAGTAGTATTCAGCTTTAATCCATCTCTTCCTCTTCCTAAGTACAATGTAGGTGTTCAGTAAAATTAAATTCCTAAATTCCTAACTGAATGTCAAATGCTGGTGTTTACATTCCCATATGTGTACGTTATTAAGTCATCAACTTCATATTTTTTGAAAATCATTACCAAAATTATTTGCCCAGCTCCACTTGTAGAAAACCCAGAGGCTTGACATAAATAGTATTATCCCATGCTACTGCAATGCTTAAGTAAGTCGGTACTGGAATCTATAGCATTAGTTCTTATTGATAATTTTAGTTTACAGTCAGATAATTGTACACAAACGTGTGCACATATATAAAACATTATTTTGATTGTAAATTTTAGTTATCAAGAGTTGACTCTATAATTTAATAGTTTTAAATAGGACAGAATTATATAACGAATTTCATATTTTACCAAAGTAAACGATCTATATTTCCACAAAAATAATATTTATCAATTGACAATGTTTAATACTTATTGCAAAAGGAATGTTCAAGTCTTGGAAAAGTAAAATTGCAATCTAGAAGACATCATTAATTGTTAAATTCTTTAGTGCTATATTCATGTTAATCAATATATCCTTTCATTCTTTTTTTAAGTTGATATTTAAAGAAATCTAATGCTCCCAGTTTCTAATGTATTCTAAGATGACTGAATTAAAATTCATTTAGAGAATTAGATTCACCCTGTGATTTCAAACATGTTTTCCCAAATAAGAAAATCTCTCCCAATGTGTAATGAAAATGAAATTTCTAAATTCCACATTCTTCTAAAACATTCTGCTTTTATGAAAAAGCAGATTTTGTACAATGAACAGTGTGCTGTGTAATTTTTCCACTCAATCCCTTTAAGAAGTTAGTAAAATGAACAATCAATCTACATGGTCTTTACACAGTTGCTCAGTACATTAGAATAGATCATACAGATAATTACTAGTTTAGTGGGAGTTTTCTGATTGCAGAGGTTTTAGCTGTTTAGCAACTACACTGGGTAAGGTACTTTGCAGATTTCCCTGCTGGAAGTTTCACATGAATCATTTGCGAAACTAATTACAGCAAACAAGCAGTCCAAATTTCATAATACAAGTTAAAATCTATTCTTTAAGAATGGATTTACCTATTTTCCTCACAAATTTTCTTTGGCATAATATGGTAATTGATTTCAAAAATTATTTTTATCTAATACATAACTTAAAATAATATAGTACAGATTGGTACAAATGGCACCTATGAAGTAGTCTATATACCTTTTTTGCTAGAAACTGATTTGCTTATTATGTAAGGTAATCCCAGATAATTTCAAATGCATTTCACAAGTCATGAAATATATAAATCAAATTATGGTGTTCTTTATTACAAACAAAAATCTAGACTTCTGCTGAATTAATATAACAAAGCAATAATAGTCTTCAGTCAATCCGTGAATCATATGTTTCGTTCTAAAATATTACTCTTAGCTAGTCATTTTAAACCGTTTATTTATCTTATACCGAAAGTAAACTTTGAATTGGTCCTATTCATCTACTACAAAATTGAATATTTCTCTAATTTGTCAAAGTTAATTCAAATTCTAATCTTAGTGTGTCCAAGATTCTATCAACTGTGTCCAACTTCCTGTCACCCCAAACTTAATAAGCATGCTCATGTTTTATCCTTCCAAATAGTAAATTATATGAAATAATACTGATCCTGTAACTATGTCCTGTCATCTAAGATTTAATATAGCCTTTCAGGCCAACACTGAGTCATTCACAAATACACCTTGTTAAGTTATTCTAAAACACATGCGCTTGGCTAATAATCATTAGTGTTTCTGAAAGTTTTGTTGTGATGTATAAAGATCATGAAAGAATTCCAAAAGTATCCAAGAGTGTCCTGATCACTGAGTCATGCCCTGACCAGAATAACATAGCAAATTCATGTTGAATAAATGAATGAAACTTGTTGGGTAGAGGAGCAACCAAGTTAAGTAGGGAGATAAAATAAAGTGATAGATTGTCACTATATTTATACCCATTCCACACCCACTCCTTCAGACTGAGTCTGGAAGACTGCCCTGCCAACAACTTCCATAGCTCTTTTCCGTATTTATTTTTCTGTCTTACTTTTCTGTAGACACAGAAGGAATCTACTAAACACTGGTTCATAAGTTGACTACATCTAGATAACATGGAGTATGGGCATTTTTAAAACTACAAACAGAACATACAGCTACTGATCAGGATCTCTTAGAGTCTATATTTTAACAAGCTTTCAAAAATAATTCTAATGCATAGCAAAGCACATAAATTATGTCCATGCTACATTTTAATCCATTCAGGTAAGGACATTCAGCTCCCTTAGAGAGAAGGTGAGACAGAAGAATCTCTTTAGGTAGCTAAATGAGATCTATTACCAACCATTATCATGGCTGTAATTGTGTTAATAGCCTGATTTTGAAAAACAATATTGGTAAAATGGTGTGCTGTGATAGATTTTATAAGTAATACTTTTCCCATTAAAGTAATAGAAAATAGTTTCAATTGTATTAGGGGCCTTTTTTTTTTTAACTTTTATCAAGCGTTTTTGTATATCTGGAAGGATAAGGAAAATACACTCCATTCTATGGTGCTGGGCAGAGTAGAAACAAGGGTAAAATAGATTACTAAAACAATATATAGGTCCTCACCTATCCTTATATTTCCATGAATTTCATCCTGTTACCAGGCAAATATTAATTTATCTAACCTCCTCCTAGTCTCTTTTTCTGCCCCTTAAAGCAAACTACAGAGCGCATGAGATACCTAAAAGACAGGAAGACGAAAGTGAATTAAAAGGTATACACCGTCAAGTCTTGAAAAATAGCCAGCTGGTTATGTAGCTAGGTTGTCATTTCTCAATCCAGAAAGTTATGGGGTAAAGATATCTCTGTCATATGTTGGTTTGCACCAATTTTTAAGAAGCATTCATAATAAAACTATATACAGAAGAATGTAGATGTAATGAAATATAGCTTATATCTTAAGAAACTGAAAATCTGCCGAGATTTTTGACACATACGTAAATATGTATCAAGGTGCAAGTTCCAGTTAAAAGAAAAATATAAAAGCTAAGGCAGCCTTCAGGAGGGAGTAGCAATCTGTATTGCTGTCCTTATCAGGAAAACTTTTGCATAGGAGGTCATGTTTCTTCCTGGCCTAGAAGAATGTATTGAATAAAAATAGTATGGGTAGACGATGGAGGAAGAAAGGCATCTTATATATTTCATCAGAAAAGAATCAGCTAAGGTGCAGAAATGGGAAAACATAGAAAGTACTTGAGCTATATCAACATATAGTGTGGCTGGAATATTGAGGGTCAGTGAAGGTTGGTATGTGAAGAATGAATTGGAGGGTAGCAAGGAGACGTGAAACAAAATCATCTTTATAAAACAAATAGTAAAATGTGAAATACAAAGCATATTACTAAACAGTACTATTATTTTCATGAAGAAGGAGCAAAATGTAAGTGAGACCTGGAGGCAGAAAGTATGATATTTTGAATAGTAAAAAGAATTACTTATTGAGAATAGAACATTCTTCTTAATAAACAATAATGGGCAAGGTGAATAAAATGAATTCTAAGGAGTCTACTACTAATTTAATTGATAATAGGAAGCCACTTCCTGTGCTTGAAGTAACTTGATTATGTGTTGAGACACAACATATAAAACAGTTAAGAACTGGGAATAACCTTAAGCAAAACATATTTATGAAACTTAATCTTTTAAAGTGAGATTATGAAAATTAAAAAAAAAACAAATGTGAAGACTGAATTAAATACAACTTTGAAATGCCTGTACTAGTATCTAGTCCATCATCGGGAATACTCAATAATTGGTTCTCTTTTGTGTGTTTAAACATGTAAATTATGATTTTTATCATTTCAGTATTAATTATTGATTATGAACTATTTCTCTCTGACAAGATGTTCTCTATCTTGTAAAGGAGAAATAAAAGGAATGAGGTGTACTAACAATTTTATCTTGGGGTTCTCTTCCCACTGAGATCATTAAATGTCTAACAAGTCACTTTCAGTTTGCCTTTTCTGATATGGTAAGTTTCATTTTCCTAATATTTCAGAGTAATATAAATATATGTATGTGTTACACACACACACATTATATATATACATATATACATATATATTAAATAATCTAGAGAAATTTCTGCTATGCATAAAGAGCTATTCATAGCAGTATGTGCTATGCAGCTGGGAATTCTACCCCAGGATTAAAATATTTTGTTATAATTCCAGTTTTTGTTTGCTCAGGATAGTTAAAACATGTTTCTATGCCATACTTATTCTGCTAATAAAACATACATTCCTAACTTTAATTAGAAAATAAAAAATTCCAACCTTCATTAGTCATATTTTAACTCTTATTTAATGTATCATCTTTAACGATTTTTTCCTGTTTTCAAAAATTATGAAGGGTAAAACTAGGGAAAGTCATATCAGCATATAGATTCATCAGAGTCCTATGCCACACTAGGAAACAAAGTATGTTAGAATGTAAGAGGGATATGTGAATATTTAAAGAAAGTTAAAACATGTATCTTAATTTTTAACAGATAAGACCTGCATATGCAAAACCAGTGTAAATTCCACAATTATAAATCATTTAAAGTAAGTATTATTTTATAGTTTACTATGAGATTCATACTTTCTCTAAAGAGTGAACTATTCTATGACATGTGATGGATTATTTGTTTATAGATTAGCCATGACCTGATGGAGATTCCAAAGCAAGAATTGTACATTTAAAATCAATACTAATTTAACATCAGTCAGAGTACAGAAATTTGATTTTCACAAGTTCCAAAATATTATAGAATAAGAGGCACTGTTACTTAATTTCCAACTATTAAAAGTGTGAAAACAAAATGTTTTTAATTTTCTTATGTTAGCCTCTTTCTTTCCAGAGTATTATGTTAGGGAGGCTGGGTAGTATAGAGAAATTCGGAAGGCCTAATGACCTGTGTTCTCATTTTGGTTTTGATACACACTAGTATATCAGATAGCCTTAGGCAAGTTACATACAAATTAACACATATGTTCATGAAGTTAGTATTTCCTTATGTGGGATTTCTGTAAGCACTAAATGAGATAATTTAGTCAAGTTCCAGTACAACATTCATGCACAGATGCTCAATAATTGTGTGTTTTTTTTAATTTATTTTTTAAATTTATTGGGGTGACAATTGTTAGTAAAATTACATAGATTTCAGGTGTACAATTCTGTATTACATCATCTATAAATCACATTGTGTGTTCACCACCCAGAGTCAGTTCTCCTTCCATCACCATATATTTGATCCCCCTTAACCCTCATCTCCCACCCCCCACCCCCTTACCCTCTGGTAACCACTAAACTATTGTCTGTGTCTATGAGTTTCTGTTTCTCATTTGTTTGTCTTGTTCTTTTGTTGTTTTTGGTTTATATACCACATATCAGTGAAATCACATGGTTCTCTACTTTTTCTGTCTGACTTATTTCGCTCAGCATTACACTCTCAAGATCCATCCATGTTGTCACAAATGTTCCTATATCATCTTTCCTTACCGCAGAATAGTATTCCATTGTGTATATTTACCACAACTTCTTTATCCATTCATCTATCGAAGGACATTTTGGTTGTTCCCATGTCTTGGCCACCGTAAACAAAGCTGCAATGAACATTGGAGCACACATGTCTTTATCTCTAAATGTTTTCAGATTTTTTTGGGTAGATACCCAGGAGAGGGATTGCTGGGTCATATGGCAATTCTATTCGTAATTTTTTGAGGAACCTCCACACTGCCTTCCATAACGGCTGCACCAGTCTGCATTCCCACCAATAGTGTATGAGGGTTCCTTTTTCTCCACAGCCTCTCCAACACTTGTTACTATTTGTCTTGTTGATAATGGCCATTCTGACTGGGGTGAGGTGATATCTCATTGTGGTTTTTATTTGCATTTCTCTGATGATTAGTGATGTTGAGCATTTTTTCATATGTCTATTTGCCATTTGTATGTCCTCTTTGGAGAAATGTCTGTTCAAGTCCTCTGCCCATTTTTCAATTGGGTTGTTTGTTTTTTTGTTGTTGAGTTGCATGAGTTCCTTGTATATTCTGGAT